>NC_079218.1:13630054-13715054 GCF_029633865.1 Lampris incognitus
TAAAACTAATGCAAATACCCAACATGGTAGTCGACACTAAGCCAATCTGCATGGGATTTGGATGGCGACAACAAAGTACAACACAATTTTGAATCACAAAACAAACAGAGATGAGAACAGCGGCTCACAGCATCGCCCCTGACCTTTTGGGGCTCCTCGTGGTCCGGGGCCCCGGGGCACTCGCCCGGCCCGTAATCCAGCCTTGTGCGAGTGTGTGTGTGTGTGTGTGTGTGTGTGTGTTGTGAGCTCACCTCCTCTTCCGCACTTGGTTCTGGGCTCTTAACTGGGCTGGACGACTGGCTAAACACCGAAGACTTCCCACTGACGTTCTGAAACAACGAATGAGGAAGAGACAGAGAGGGGAAGAGAGAGAGATGGACAGAGAGAGACGGAGTGAAATCGTGAACGGAGTTGTGTTTATTTCGGGGATGGTTGTTGGGCTGGTTCTGGATCAAAAACAACAGCAGTCCACAACCTGAAGACAACGTTTGGTCGGGATGTGACCGACGGTGCCGGGGGCCACAAAGGTTCATTTCCAGTTCACTGCAAATACCAGCGGTGAACAGATGGCGCCGTGGTCAGCAGTGATTTAAATCTAACGATCCTTTCATTCCCTCTTATCTGCGATGTAAACCACAGTTTGCAAAAACTACATCTGAACCCTTACTTTGCTGTGTTTCTTCACACAGCATGCACCATTACAACACACACACACACACACACACACACACACACACACACACACACACACACACACACACACACATTTATATATATATATAGCTAAAACCAAAAATGCAAAGAAAGGCAATTAATGAAAAGGTCTTTGATTGTTGTGTGACCACATGTTGTGTGACCACATGTTGTGTGGTCAGATTTATTTTCCCAAGCAACGTTAGCTAACCGTACATCATATTAGCACCCGCTGCAGCAGCACAGCTAACTGACATGGGCAGATCTGTAATGTGGGATTAAACTGAAAAATGATCAATTTATCACTGGAATCTATCACACAAAAAGAACCAATCAATAATTCCCTTCTGTCTGCACCGCGTACAAGTTTCATTCCCTGTGGTGCACATTACTTTGTCAGAGAGGAAAACCCTGACGCGAGCCTCGCAGGTCAAGTAGGAAAAGTTCTCGGGGGGGGGGGGGGGGGCAAACATGGACGAACACACCGTGTGGCAGGAATCAGAACTGCGTCGCCACCGTTTCTGGAATGGGGTGAGGAGGGATTTGGGAAAGTGTCTTGTCCATGGGCACCTTGTCAGGACATGCAGCTGTTGTGTTTGGGCTGTAATCCTCCACCTGTCCCAGTAGAACGGTAGCTTTCGTACTCTTCAGGGGGGAAGAGCATGTCTGTATTTGAACGTCTGGGCATGCCAGCAGGTTGCAGTCAGACTGGGTGTGGCACTGGACGTCTATCAAGGCCTGTCTACATGTGGAGGCATTTAGATGAAGCTCCTACCCGGGTGACTAAGTCAGCCAATGAGCCCAACAGCCGGTTAATGTGTACGGTACAGGCAGACAAAAGGCCGGGGTGGGGTCTTGAGTCATGACCGTTGTCCCAAAGCGATCACGTGACGGGAGGGACTTCGACCTGGGATGAGCACGTAGCAGAAAACAGTCCTCATACGAAAAGGTGTCGGCCATGGAAGACACGACGTGAACCTGGTGTAACACCGTGGTTAAGCAGAGGTCAAAGGTCTCCGTGTGCTCATACGGTATTCCACCTCCTGCCAACGGAAATGGGAGGTTCACCGCCATATTTACATGTCCTTATTTAGCGAATGGTTTTACCCACAGCGACTTACAGGAGAGTCAGAAATGAGCAGATATGTTTGCATGTTAACCTAAAGGGGTCTCAGGATGTTAAATATCGCAGCCGAAAGTGAACGTCATGCAAGTCTGCAACAGGTAGATCCCCTCTTGTGATGCGAATAACGATAAATTCAAATTACAAATTACCTGGACAATGCCACAAATCAGTATAATGCACACAACAAAGCCAAGACTGCAGATCAACTCAAACGGTGCCACAGGTAGACTGGATCACCCAGAACAATGCAAGTAAAGTTGGCAGCAACATGAAAAGACAGATGACAATCGCTGGATAAGCGATCCTCTGTATGCGAAGAGGCTGGAGCGTGTTGGAGCGTGTTATGTAATGTCACCCACACGATACCAAAAATTGCTTTCATGTTTTATTGCGCAGTAACACAATAAACCCCCACCCCCTACCCCCCCGGTCTATAAAATGCAGAAACCAAAGCCTGACTTCCTCTGGCCAGAACCAAGCCGCTTGCTCAGATGAAGGGGGAAACTGGAATGACTATTTAGGAACACTTCGTTTGTCATGAAACACTTCATCGTTTCCTCCAGCCCACAGCAGTACAACACAAAGACAAAAACACATCTCCAAAAAACTACAAGAACACACATACATCTAAACTAACACATATATCCAAACTATAAAAAGAAAAATCACTGTCCAAGGCAACGAACGCCAGCCGGGATGACTGTCGGAACTGCCGGTCTGCATGGGCTAGCAGTTAGCTTAGCCTGCCCCGCTTCCGTGTCCTGTCAGACCGCCCTCGGGGTTTCCTCTTTGGGCGCAGGTCCAGGCAGGGCCGTGGTCCCTGGGCCCACAGGACACAGCAGACCAGGCTCCCCCAGCTGATCCAGCGCCAGCTCTCCCAGCCATCAAGCAAAGACAAACTTAAGGCCCAGACGTGGACAACGACACTGCATGGACGGTACTGGGTGAGGCCGCCGCAAACGTGAATTCGTGCCACCATCTTCCCACACCGGAAGCAGGAAAAAAATGTATAGACAATATGTATTTTGGGACGCAACTTTGTTTTTCTTTTAGTTTGCTGACATCTGTATCAAGGTTTTATCTTCACTCCAGACCTGCGTGTGTATTTGAATTAGTTTCTTGAAACAAACCAGGCTGGTGCTGAATAAGATTTTGTTTCCAGGTTGCTGAGACTTTTCTGTTTTGTTTTTCTTTCTGACCAGAGGCAGAAATTAGACCCCCAACATCTTTCCACGCCACCATTAAGACTGAATGAATCCTTGTTTATTCAGTCTCCTGGCCTTCATGATGCATCATCTACTCCTGACAAATGAAGACTTTTGAAAAGGTGAACTCTATAGTCCGTCTGTCTGTCCGCCTGTCTGTCCGTCTGTCTGTCTGTCTGGATGGCCAGACGTTACTGTTGTAATATAGCAATAAAATGGATTTATACCAGGTGAAGCCCGGCATGCATCTTATCATCCATTCCATTACCCAAACCGCTTATCCTGCTCTCAGGGATGCTGGAGCCTATCCCAGCAGTCATTGGGTGGCAGGCGGGGGGACACCCTGGACAGGCCCCCAGTCCATCACAGGGCCCACACACACACACCTAGGGACAATTTAGTACGGCCGATTCACCTGACCTACATGTCTTTGGACTGTGGGAGGAAACCGGAGCCCCCGGAGGAAACCCACGCAGACACGGGGAGAACATGCAAACTCCACACAGAGGACGACCCCCAAGGTTGGACTACCCCGGGGCCCGAGCCCAGAACCTTCTTGCTGTAAGGCAACCGCGCTAACCACTGCGCCACAGCTTATCAAAAATTCTGAAAAGTGCAACGCTCATGGCTCACTCCCTGCAGTACAGCTTCATCACAGCTCTTCATCACCATTTCAAAACCTGCCCATCACGCATGTGGTCCTGTAAACTCAAGGGTATCGCATGCATTTGGCACTGAACCACCATTTGCAATCACAAAGTTCGACATATGTCATGCAAATCAAAGCGACTTGTTCAGTTAAACTGGAATGAATTCTAGCAAACCAACTTTGTGTCAACAAGAACGCACTTGTACAGGTCAGGCGGGGGAAGAGACGTCACATTGGGACACAAAGAGCTGAAGATATCTGATACCAAGCGTTAGACTGGAATAGTTACAGACATCATCAGGTAAATTAGGCTCAGTGGTGGATAGTGGGAAGATACACTCCTGCGTTTTTAGGTGGTATGGAGGAAGAGCAGCGGTGCCGTTTCACAGCACCATCATGTGGATAAGAATAACACGGATAAGAAGAGAACAGGAATAATAATGATGACAGGCGAGGAAGAGGAGGAGTAGCGGTGACGGCAGCGAAACAATAGTGAAAGAACTTTATGTCTTATTTGGTCTGAAAATGTGGAACTGAGAACAGCCGATTCATTTCATTACAACACATCTTCTGATGGGCACCTTCATATTTAGGATAACCCCTTCTACATCTATTGACTTCTAATCTGCTGTGTCTATTCCAATGTAGCTTGATTCATGTCATTCATTCTACAATATCTTCACCTCACTTCATTAAGCTTTATTTTCTCCATTTTTATTTATGTATTTATCTAAAAGTATATATTTATTTTTATTTATTATCGTCTGTTTTCTTCCTGTATAATTAGCTTTTTCTTATTCGTGCACTTTCCCTTCATGTTAAGCACACTGCACTGAATTCCAGTGCGTGAAATGTGCTGTATCAATGAAGTTTGATAAAGTTTACCGGTTAATTGACTCGATTGGTTGATTAATTTTGGTTAGTTCAAATTAGATTGATTATTATTCATCTGATTCATTTGACTGTTTTAGGATTGTCCTCCTGCTCATCATACTCTTCATATATTTTATAATTCCATTATAATTCTGTCATCCTCTCTCATTGTTGTATTGTGTAAATTGTGTAAACAACATCCACTGCACGCTGTCCGGCTTGGGGGAGAGACCCCTCCTCTGGTGCCCTCCCTGAGGTTTCTTCCCTTATCTGATGCGAGGGTCTTAGGACAGGATGTTGTGTTGCTCTAAAGCCCCCTGATTGTAATTTGTGATGTTGGGCTGTACAAATAACATTGACTTGACAATTGTGTGACTGGTTTTGAAATTATTGATTAATTATCGATTGATTGATTGATTGATTGATCGATCGATAAACTTATTGACCGATTGATTGACAGTTTAGTTTGATTGATTGATCGATTGATTGATCGATTGGTTTGGCTGGTTTCAGTCTCACCTCTACGACACACTGCTGTCGGTAAACGACGTCGGAGCCCTCCTGGCTGCTGACGCTGAGCCGGGAGACCGGCTGCAGGTACATGGGCGACACGACCTGCTGCATCATCTGCGGCATCGCCTGCGGCATCATCACGTAGGACTGCTGGACGGCCCGCTGGACCGGAACCAGGTAGCGGACCGTCTCGTAGGAACCGTTCACGCCGTAGGACACCGGGGAGATGGGGGCGGCGGAGACCATCGTTTTGGTCATCGGCTCCGACGACACGGTCTCGATGGTCCTGTACGTCATTTGCGGGATTGGAACAGACATGTCCGAGTCGGTCAAAGTCCTCCAAGAACAGAAAAAAAGAAGAAAAAAGAAGAGAAGAAGAAGAGATTAAAGACCAACGGACGAGTTCACACCATGCGAATGTAAACGGGATTGTGGTAGGAAGTCTGCAGCAGCTCCTCTGCCGGGTGTCGTGAACTTTGGAAGAAGACGAGAGGAGGGGGCGGAGCCTGTCCGGTGTCTCCCTGAACGAGGCGGCGCTCGGAGAGCTTCCTGCTTCAAGGATGGGCGGGTCCAGCGTCCCGTCCGGGACTGGTTTCCTTTTTTGGGGGGGTGGACTGGTTTTCTACTGGTCAGAAACCGGTAACAACCAAACACCAGTCGCCAGTTAAACCTTTTATTTTTTTTATTCAGTTATACAATAAACAGTTATTGGGTGAACAGCAGGATATATAGGACAAAGCATACACATAAAGGGAAAGAAGAAAAGAAATATACACTGGCTCGAGGTCTCATCTCAGCAGTTATGGAGGCGAAAATACATTTTCATAAATTGTGTGGGTCTTAATGGCTTTACAATGTTTACTGAATTGAATTGTTTCTATATATTGAAGGAATGTGGCTCTGAAAACAAAAAAAGTTAAGGTTTTTGGGCTAAAAAATTTTGCTGGTGTGAATATGGTGTTTGCAAAGAAGAATCAGGCTTATCATGAATAGATGATTGTATCCTTAACGTCATTCATAGTTACTCCGAATAGAACACGGTCTTTTTTAATACCAAGGGTAGTAACTTTCCTATGTACCCAATTGTTTACATCAGTCCAGAAAATATTGCTATAAGTGCATTCCCAAAAAAAGAGGAATTAAAGATTCTTCAACATTACTGCAAAAACTGCGCCAGTTAAACCAGTAACACAGAAACCTGCTAAAGGTGAGCAGTGTAGACCTGCAGAGAATGTGGGCGGTAAACCTGCAGACGGGACAGGAGGGATGGATGTGATCCTGTCGTTCCTCTTTCCTGTTTATTTAAGCTGGTTAAACTGCCAGGCAGGGTGAACCGGACGGTACGTGGTGCAGCAACGTCTGTGGCTTTCCTCCTCTGTATGTTTGCGTTGTCCCACGTCGCTCCGTGTGTTCAGGTGAAGTCAAACGTCATCAGCCTAAACGAGCTTTTACTCTTCAGACACCTTTAAACCGTCTGTCTCCAGAGGCCCCAGCGGTCTCATCACATTTAAGTATTAGAGAGCCAGGAAAAACAGTCCCTGGTTTAGTTTTGGGATTAGACCCCCCCCCCCCCTTCGTTTATAACAGCATCTATATTTAGTAATTGTGTACTCATTATGCTTTCGGCTGGATATTCATTCATCACAATGTCCACAGAACACGATACACCACCTCATGAACTTTAAACCACAAGCGGGACGGACCGTCACGACGTCAGCGAACAGGGATGAGCTACAGGAACAGTTTGATGACTTCAGATCATCCTCACCCTTCTGGATGTGGAGACAGGAAACAGGGGAGGACAAGGTGAACAACTCCAAATATGGATAATTGAAATAAAGTATACAGCATACATGAATACAGCCCCTCTGAACGTAAAGATATTTCTGTTTCTAAATTAACGTTACGATTCATGGAAAGATGACGAAGTTGAAATGTATTAACCATACGCCATAGACCACCGCATAACTCCATAGACATGTATGTCGTCAATAACTGTAAAATAAGTAAATTAGGAAACTGCTTAAATCAAGGGTTGCAAAGATGAGTACATGATTAAGTTCTACAAATATATTGTAACGTGCATGGATAAGTAGACACGTTGGCCGCTGTACGACGAGTCTGACCCTTTAGTCGAGCGGTTAGCGATGTCTCCTGCGGTGCGGGCGATGCGGGTTCGCGTCCCGGCCGCGGAAGTTCCTGTGGTTGCTCCCCCGACTTCAATACAATTAGTGTAACGTGCATGGATAAGTAGACACGTTGGTCCTTGACTAATGACGCGGATCCTTTAGTCGACTGGTTAACGTTGTCGCCTGCGGAGTGGGAGACACGGGTTAGCGTCCCGGCTGTGGCGGTTCCCCCACTAGCCCCCAAATTCGCTACAATATAATATACCAGTACGTAGTATGTCCTCCATTACTTTTAAGTTCTGTGCTGACTCTTCCTGGCATCGAGTGCACGTGTCCGTGACATACCGTCACGTCTGTCTGCAGGAGGACCTGCTTGATGTTAGATGGGGATAGCTGCCCACCTTGTCTCTTCAAAATTCCCCACAGGTGCTCAATGGGGGTGAGGTCGGGTGACGTATGGGGCCACTGCATCACTTGCACCTTGTTCTTCCTTAAGAGCACAGCAGAGGCCTTAGAAGAATGTTTGGGGTCATTGTCTGATGACCCAGGATGTGGAGAGGGGGTAGAACTGCTCTTTCAAGATTCTGCAGTACATCTGTGAATTCACAAAGCCATCGATGAAGTACAATTCCCCCATACCATCAGCTCTTATATAAGAACTTTACCACCGCCGTACTTCACTGTGGGGACCATGCACTTCTCACTGTAACCCCCTCCCCCTCCGTCGCCATACATTTTGGATGCCAGCAGATCCAAAAAGATTGACTTTGGTCTCATCAGTCCAGAGTGTGGATTCCCAAAAGACTCCACCTTTGTCAGTACGGGCCTTGGCAAAGGCTGAACCGGCTTTCTTGTGCTTTGGCTTCACCAGTGGCTTCATATGTGGATGACATCTATACATTTCCACTTCCATCTTCTTCCTGTGCGAGGTGCAAGTCCCTCCAGCTGGTGCCAGCTCTGAGACACTTGCTTTGCAAGTCTCCTGCACTTTTCTCAGCAGAACTCGCTTGTCACAAGGTGAAGGCTTACGGAGACGGCCCGAACATTTCAGGGAGCTTGTCACAAGTCCATCCTTTTTGAATTCCTGTGTCCCTTTTGCTCCTGTGTCCCGACTTAATAACAATGATTTGCTACTCCTCTTGAACCCTTGTCCTCTTTTGCGCAATGAAATAATTTCCTCCTGAAGTCTCTCTCCCGTGTGGTGCCATTGCTGTGTCAGCATGAAGTCTTGAGTGATTCAGTTGGTTAAGTACCCCTCCTATTCTCCAACCAGTCACACCTGTTTGAGTGTGATGGTTCAGCAGACTCATCTGCTGATCACTTGCCATCACTTGCCAGTCAGTTTCCAGTTTAGTATTGAGATGTTTCACTCGTGACTGATAAACCAGAGTTGCTGGAACATTACACAACCTCAAATTTGTCTTATTTGTAAAGAGAATTTGTGAGGATTGAGAGGCGGGCTACTCATTTATGCTGCGTACTGTAATAACAGATTTCTTTATTCCCTGGTTAAGCCTATTCCTGTTAACACAAAGGGAATAGAAAAGGGGGGGGGTGACAGTTTTAAAAAGGGTTGAGTTGCTGTCAGTGTGGTTAACAGAGGGAAGAATGGCCTCCATCTGACATTCCTCCTTAAACCGACCTCTGGTCAGAAGGGTGAAGCGGCATCATCCCGCGATGACAAAGCTGAAGACAGTTTATGTCAAACGTTGTAATGAAGTCGTGTTTTCACAGCAAGTGAGCGAATCAGGTAGATTGTGACTAAATGACAGCAAATCCACCCGCAACTCAAAACCTTCATTTGGAGCTTAAGTGTGTAGAGATTCTTCAGCTGAATCTGCAACCTGCTGACAGGCGCACCGCTTTTCAGTTCGCACGTTGACCCCGCAGCCCTTTTTATTTACATTTCTATCTTTAATTTCTTTTTTTTATCTTGTTTTTTTTCAATGTTTTTTTCTATTATTTGTGTGTTATTCTGTATCTCTTATTTAATGTCTTTTTATGCCTTTATGTAAAACACTTTGATTTGCATTTGTGTAAATAAACTTGCCCCAGCTGGTCATTTGGTTCATCTAAAATGAAAGTCTTATGTTTAACTATGAAACCAAGTCAAACTGTAGAACTGCACCCCTAAGCTAAGTTTAGGTTGGCTATAGGGTTGTTTTTTTTTTTTTTTAAGGGCCGGCAATGGTCAGAATAGCATGCAGGTGACTTACGTTTACACTGCCGTTCCAATTAAAAGCTATTTGCTGACCAATATTAATTTCAGCGCATTTCACATTGTCTTCATATTTTTCATTTACCTTTATTTAACCAGGTTAGTCCCATTGAGATTAAAATCTCCTTTACAAGAGAGACCTGGCCAAGAATGGCAGCAGTAGTTTCAGGACACACTCACATGAAGACAACAGAATAGCTCGAAGTGCAAAATAGCATAAAAATGAAGGGAAAAGATACAAACCTGCTATCAACTGAAACCTTTACAATTTCCAACAGGCTCAGAATCCATAGACTTAACCATACCTTTAAATTCTTTAAATTCATATTGTTGTCCCTGTGTGAGCCACGGTTCAGTGTATTACAAAGGGCGGAAGACCAAACACCAGAGTGCTCTGCAGAATGCACAGGCTGTGGTTGGGTGAGGTTTGTCTGTAAAGAGTTTGCAAACAACCTGACAAAGTGCGTTTTATCTTTTATTAGTGACAGTCATTTCAGTCGTGTCAGACTGGACACAGGTCAGACCCGACCACAGGCTGTTGAGACCTGCTGTGAAAACAAACCAAGATGTGATCGGCGAAAGAACAGCACCATCTAGTGGTGAATGGAAGTACTACTAAAATGCAGTATACTGAGAGACATTGCATTAACCCTGTGAATACACATATAGGGAAGTTTTGAATGAGACATCCAGACTGAAAACAGTGACACTTGTCCGTGGTAGAAGTATAGGCATGTGTTAATGATTAATACTTACTAGTGGTACTTTTTAAAAGGATGACAAGTCCAGCTTTAAGGTGTTTTTAAGGCATGATAATAAGCAGGGTACTCGATATATGGACTCAGACTTGAGTCCTTATTGTGAAGGACTCGGTCTTGTCTCGGACTTCACAGCACCGTGACTCGGATTCAGACAGTGAGGACTCATGATCATTACGTTTATTATTTTGGAAATGAATATCAAACTTCTCCTGAGGAGATCAGTATAGTGCAATCTGATTTTTTATTTTTATTAATCTTTGTTTTTGAAAATTTTGAAAATTGGAATCTGAAACATTCCTTCCTTGGTGGAGGAAAAGAAAAACCCTAAATAAATATGACAGCGTGGTGAAAGTGTGACTTGACTCTGACGGTACACTACTACAGTTAGTCATGGGGTTTAATTGGACTTGTACTGTTCCCGTGTCGGTCTTTACACTAGTTTCTGACACATTGATCTTGACCCAGACCAAAGACCCCCTAAGGACGTGGTGATTTTAATTACCAGGTGAATAGTAAGCATTCCTTGTGTATCAGGGAGGTGTAAGACAAGACAAGAAGAAAAGTCCCCCCAGCTCAGGTCATGGTGGTCTGAGCCTGCATTTGGAGCTCTGGATCAGTATCATTTATCAAGACGAGCCTTTTACAGGCTGGATCCTCAGTTATGTTGAATAAGAAACCTAGCTCCTTCCTTCAGATGAGTCTTTTATATAGGTTATGAACAATTTTGCTTCAGAGAATTTCTGAATTGAGTATTGCTGCAGAAATACACATTTAATTCTGACAAAAACAGATGAAATCATACAATTTTAATGTACAAATGAAGACTTCATAATACTGTAAATTCAAAATTTGAGCAGAATTTTTAGGCCCACTTTTAAGGTAAATTTTTTTAACTTTTACACTTGTAAAATTTAATAATTTTCAAGGACCCGCAGGCACCCTGGCATTTTTTAAAGCAAGACTGCTTTTTACTTTCATTTTTTACCGTTTTTAAATGATAAAACAGGAAAGGGCTCTGTGCAAAACTTTGAGAACCCTTCTGTATTATTCTGTGTTACTTTTTAAAAAGATGGTTAATAGGCCGAAGTGATTTACTAGGGCTTCAGTGAGACATGTGACTATAATTCCAGGGCTGAACTATTTGTTCTGAAGGACCTCCATATCTTCTACAGTATCCCACTGCGGTGGCTCTTCTGTCTGCTGTTAACAACCATGGGTTTCTCTAAGCAGTTGTCCATGGACGTCAGAATCAATATAGTGTGGTGACCCACATCTATATAACTAGAGACATTCACCTAAGAGGACAGTGTACTTTTAAGGGAAGAGGCGAGGGGTCAGATAATGCACTTCCGCTTCCGGTACACAGTTCAGTGTCGTTGTCGAACGTATGACATGCAAAGTTGGAGCTAGTAAACTACCTCGACTACGTCTACTCTCACGTCTCCTGTCTCGTTGTTTTCTAACTCCACAATAGTTTACTTCCACCAACAAGGGGAAGGCCACAAAAAACTCAATGTTTCAAACGACCTATTTCCACTGTCAGAAACATGTTCAGAAAATGGAAGATAAGTGGAAAAGTTGAAGTCAAGGCAAGGTCTGGAAGACCAAGAAAAATGTCAGAATGTCCCGAGACCTGCTGAGAAATACTCAGAAGAACCCACATGTTGCTGCAGAAAACAGTAGCAGACACAGGTCTATGTGGTTGTTGACAGGACAACAATACAGCATATTTTAACCAACAAAGGCCTACCTGGCAGAGTTCCCAGAAAGAAGCCTTTCTTATGACCGCAACACAAAATTAAGCATCTGAAGTATGCAAAAGAAAACCATGAGAAGCCTGAAGCCTTTTGGAACAATGTGCTTTGGACTGATAAAACCAAAATGGAACCTTTTGGCCACAACTAAAGAAGGTATGTTTGGAGTAAAAAAAAATTTTTTTAAATGAAGAATTTGAAGAGGAGAACACCTTGCCAACTGTTAAGCATAAAGGCGGATCCATCAAGCTTTGGGGTTGTGTGGCAGCTAGGGGCACATGAAATACACAGGTGGAAGAAATAATTGATTCCACCAAATATCAAGATAATCTAGAGGCTGATGTTCGAAGGTCAGTCCAGACATTGAAGTTGAAGAGGGGTTGGGCATTCCAGCAACGACGATCCGAAGCATACCTCGAAATCAACCATGAGGTACCCCCAGGAAAGACGGATGAAGGTTTTGGAATGGCCACCACAGTCTCAAGACTTGAATATTATTGAAAATCTGTGGAGAGATCTCAAACATGCCGTGCATGCAAGGAGGATGAAGAATATTTCTGGTTTAGAGGCGTTCTGCCAGGAAGAATGGGTAAAATTCCAAAAGCAAGAATTCAAAGACTCTTAGCTGGTTCCAGGAAGCGTTTGCTAACTGTTAGGAGTCACAATGTCTGACAGGGTTCCCAAACTATTGCCCAGGGCCTTTTTTCTTTATTATTGTTTTGAAACCATAAAAATTTGAAATAAGTAATCTTGCTTTAAATTTTGAAGAAATGTGTAACTAAAATTTTAGAAATTTAAAAACTTTAAAAAAATGTAAAAAGTTAAAATGTTTAACTTTGTGCCATTTAGAGGTCAGGTTAGAATTATAAAAGGTATTTGGCGGGGGGGGGCACGTTGGGGGGACAATGTTAAAAAAATACTAATGAATTTCAAGCTCAATGACTGTGGTATTACTGTGTTATTGTGCATCGTCATGTTTGCAACTTAACTCTTACAGGCTGGCTCCTCAAGATGTCAGTGAGTCAAACTCAAAAGTAAAGAAATAAGTAACTCTGGTATGTAAACAATGAGTGTATAGCTATTTTAATATATAGATGTTTTATTTCAGAGTGTACATTTATTTCATACAAAGCCAAAACCATTCTGTCACATAAAAACAGAAAAAAGCAGTAGTTTACACGTAAAAATTCAACAGTACAAATCCATTGACAAAAACAAGCAAAACAAGGTTATGAGCTGAACTGTGAGGATGGAGTCCGAATAGATGTCCGACCAAAACCAGAAAACGTCACAATGAGTTTGCAGGTCAAAGTGTATTTACAAGTACTGTCGAAGTTACATTTTTTCCAACCAACGTCCAGATTATGGAGGCTTCGCCTCATGTGTGATGGACAGATTAAATGGTTGGAAAGGCTTTGTAAATTACCATTATCTGTGGTATACAAGCTCCCTCACACTGAGACTCCACCCATCTGTTCCTCTGTGGAGAATAAAACCAATATCCACGTATTAAATTATTGTTTCACATTTGACCGGGAGGGAGAGAGAACAGAATAATGTAACATTTTAATGGTAAACTAATGACAGTAGTAAGAGGGGTGAAGAGGGGTGACGCATAAACATCTGATGACCCAGGTTCATTACTGACCATGTGTCCCGGTTGCACCGCATGGGGTACCAAAGAACTAGTAAGTAATCCATCAAGTGAATGAAGATAACAGTAATGTGACTCCAAGTGATTTAACACAGGAGTCAATTGTCTCATTTTCAGAAATGATAAAATGACATCATTTTATGTATCACAAATACATCATTTTCCATCATCATGGAACAACTAAAACAGGGTTTCCTCCAGGTTTCAGGCCTAGAAGTGAAGCTTTCCATCATGTTTGTCTTTGGAGTGTGTTTACAAGTCGAGGCGTGTGGTTTTGCAGGAGTGAAGCAGCCGGAGGGGGTCTGACGTTCACGAGACATCGTCATAATCTCTTCATAATGAGAAATAACATGAACCGGCTCAGCTGGACACAGATCATAGATCACGTACACAATGGAGTTTGAATCGTAGATTGTTGGGTAACTTTTAAGGCCTAACAGGAGTGAAGGTGGTCTGGAGAACGTAGGGTGTCACAAAGACTGTCACTGTGAAATGGAGCATTTGGATCAAATGACAACTGGCATGATAGTCAAGCTTCTTAAAGGGACAGTTCACCCAAAACCCAAACCACATGTCTTTCCTCTGAGCTGGAGTGCTCTTTACCCATCTAGATGGTTTTGATGTGCGTTGTCCAGTGGTGGATGGAGATATCGGTCGTAGATATGTCTGCCTGTAGGTGTGGTTCGGTGTAAGAAAACAGTTCCTACATGAAACTGCTCACAACAAGCTCTGTGGATTATCTCCAGTAACCGGGTCATGGTTTCTGGAAACAGACATTGCTGTTGCGTTTTTCAAATGTGTTTTTTGGAGCTTTGAGCAACACGAGCCGAGTGCCATCCAGTTCCACTGTATTAGAGAGAAGGCAGACGTCTCCACAGCCCATATCTCCACAACACCCCAAAACCATCTAACACATGTAGTTTTTTTTTCCGGGGAGAGGGGGGGTTCCCCCCTTTTTTGCCCCCCCCTTTTCTCCCCAATTGTATCTGGCCAATTACCCCACTCTTCCAAGCCGTCCCGGTCACTGCTCCACCCCCTATGCCAATCCAGAGAGGGCTGCAGACTATACGTGCCTCCTCCTCCTTTTCACCTGAGTGAGGAGTTTCACCAGGGGGATGTAGTGTGTGGGAAGATCACGCTATCCCCCCCCCCCAGTTCCCCCTCCCCCCTGAACAGGTGCCCCGACCGACCAGTGGAGGCGCTAATGCAGCGTCCAGGACACATACCCACATCCGGCTTCCCACCCGCAGACACGGCCAATCGTGCCTGTAGGGACGTAGGGAGGTAACACAGGGCGAGCCCCATGTTGGTAGGCAATGGGGCTCGTCGTGTTGGTGGCCCCATGTTGGTAGGCAACCACCACACCACCCGGACGCCCGAAACACATGTAGTTTTGGTGTTGGGGTGAACTGTACCTTTAAACATTCAGATTAGTCTTTACAACCACTACCCACAAATAACAGCCTTTTTTTATCAACAACTCTGCTTTTTTGGAATATTAAGTTGTAATTATGAGATGCTTTGTTCAAAATGGGAATAAAAAGGTGGGATACCACTCCTTGTCTGTGTAAATGTTAAGCATTGTCCTTTCAAATCGCTGTGTTGTTGGCTATGAGCGGCAGGCAGCTACAGCCGTCACACAAACGTCACACAAACGTCACACAAACGTCATGCACGTTCAGCGTGTAGATCGACATGCTGATGAGCGCGAGCTTTAGGCCAAAAGGTACGGTACACCCAAACCTGTGTCCAAGACTAGCACTTGAAAACAACGAGAATAAAACAAAACCATGTGAAATCTATACAACCTCCTTTAAGTAAAACAGAAAAAAGTAGGAAATTTTGTAAAAAAAAAATAATAAAAGTAATATTAAGCACTGAGTGCATTAAGCAGAGCCAAACAGGGACGGAGAAGATCAGTGGCACTACTGTTTCCAGATCAGCTGGATCTAAAAGCCCAACTCAGTCCAACAATTAGACATTAAATCAAAACGTGCGATAGGAAAAAAAGCATTTAATTTTTTTTTTAATTTACAACGATTTGAGTCATAAAAACAAGTTAGCCAATAAAGCAACTTTTGCTCCACTATTTCAAGGGGACCAAGGTGGTAACGTCAGAAACCATGAGGGATCCAGAGGGTGTGTTTGATTTCCACACCCGTTTGTCTGCTTTGGGACAAAGACACAAACTGATGTTTCATTAACAAAGTACAAATTCATCATGGCATATACAGCCGAGACGTATATGCCATTTGGTACTGATATATACAGCAACGAACATTTCAACACAAATGTAAATAATAAGAATATGCGACGTTAAAAGTTAACGGAGTGTTTTCCAAACCAGACATGCAGATATGCATGTTGTAAATGACCTCTTTCAGTGAAGACGGTGACGGGTTTGCAAACAACTAAAACCACTCAGTAGGTCTGGCTCCTGTTTCTGAATGCAGGTGTGTGTGTGTGTTTTAAGGGTGCAACGATTAATCGACATAGTCGACACCTATCGATTACAGGGGTCCGCGGTGGTGTAGCGGTCTAAGCATCGGCTTTGAGTCGATGCAGTTGCCGACTGGGGACCGGGGTTCGCGCCCCGGTCACTTCAGATCCGACTATGGCCGGACTCGATGAAGCAGCAATAATTGGCAACGCTGTCTTCCGGAGGGGGGCGGAGTCTGCTTGTGTTCGTCACATGACTGCGTCTCTGGGTGTGTCGGAAAAAGCGGTGGTTCGGCCGGGATTCGTCTCGCCACGTGGCGAGGCGTCTCCTTCGAGACTGCCGGCCGGAGATGCAGTGGTCGAACGCATGCAGCGCGAGGGTGGGTGTTTGAACTAGAATGGGGAGCGATTGGTCACTAAATTGGGAGAAAAAGGGAAAAATCAGAAATAAATGTAAAAAAAAAATCGATGACAAAATTAGTTGCCAACGAACTTAACTATCGACGATTCGTCGGTTACGTCATCGCGCGTGTATTTCGTGATGTGCAACTGAACTAAACATCGTTTCACCGGAGCTGGTGACGGAGACATTTCACTTCCTTCCCAACTCTCTTGAGAGTTGCACATGCGCAAAAGCGGCCGGGAACGGAAGCGGAAGCGATAGGACAGGTAAACAAAACAGCAAAATGGCAGTGGCTGATGCAACGCCATCGCGTCCTAAAACATCTAAAGTCCGGGAGCATTTCACCCTCAACTTGGCAAAGAAAAGGATGACCTGCTTATCATGGGACCCCTCAATAATGCACGAGCATGTGAAGAAGAGGCACGCTGGACGATGCGGACGGGCCTCGGTAAGATAGTTAGCTTGTTAGCTAGCTAGCTATGTATAGACGGAGTTGTCTTGGCTTTTAACCTTAACGTAAAGCCAATACAACTCCGTCTATACCTGCGTGCAAGACTGAGTTTTAAAGAGTAATGTTACCCTTTTGCCTGACAAATGTATTTTTTAATCCAGTTGATGCAGTCCAACTCCGAAGAAGAGTAAAGGTACTGTAAACTACTAATAAGACACGTTAGCCCCTAGCTAACGGGTCTGACCCTTTAGCCGAGCGGTTAGTGATGTCGCCTTGTGGTGCAGTACACGTCGTATCGAATCCCGCACCGGGCAAGAAAATAACCGGATACATTGGTGGCAGCGGTGGGATCCGGAAGTGTGCAGATCCTCAGAAGTCTCTTCGGAGCGCGGGAATAACAAAGCGCGAGGGCGCGCTTCCGGGAGAGGGTGACGACTGTAAACTACTAATAAGACACGTTAGCCCCTAGCTAACGGGTCTGACCCTTTAGTCGAGCGGTTAGTGATTAATAAGACACGTTAGCCCCTAGCTAACGGGTCTGACCCTTTAGTCGAGCGGTCAGCGATGTCGCCTTGTGGTGCAGTGCACCTGGTACCAAATCCCGCAGCGGGCACTGATTGAGCCTACGTTACATTGGTGGCAGCGGTGGGATCCGGAAGTGTCCGGAAGCGTGCAGATCCTCATAAGTCTCTTTGGAGCGCGGAATGATACAGTGCGAGGGCGCGCATCCAGGAGAAGGTGACTACTGTAAACTACAGATGACTCATTGGTTGGGAAGGTCAGCCCCATTTAGCCGAGCGGTCAGCGATGTCGCCTTTTGGTGCAGCACACCTCGGATCGAATCCCGTAGCGGGCATTGGTTGAGCTACGTTACACTACTGTTTTGTGTGATTCATTATCTGACTAGTCGATTAATCGTTTCAATAATCGATGACTGGTCGACTATCAAAATAGTCGTTAGTTGCAGCACTAGTGTGTGTGTGTGTGTTGAGGAGTTACTGTGTTCATTCTGTGCTGCAGGAAAGCTAAATTATTATGGGCGTGACCATTACTACAAGTGTGACTATCAACAGTGCCGCCCACCATACATTTTAATTCTCACACCTCCCATAAGGAGGTCATGGACAGCATGAAGAGCTCATTACAATTAGTGAGCCAAATGACCTGTTTTCTGGCACTAGTTAAACTTGAAGAAAAGGACTGGTAATCCAAAAGTCAGATGCAAAGAAAAAAAAACACAAAGAAAAACACACTGGAAAAAAAAGATCAACACACTGATCAGGTTCTTCTCAAGACGTTACAGAAATATTCTGCACATGCACTACCAGCTTGTCATGGATCTGACATGTGTCATGGTGAGGATGTGGTTCTGTGGTACTTTGGCAGCGTTCAGTCAGAAAACAGTCCTAAAGGCTCAGGGAAGCAGCACAGCCAGAGAAACACAGTACACATCTCTACACAAACCTATTCTGCTACAAACGGGAGCACCTTTGAATACATCAGCACAATCTACTCAGGATCAGGGACATTTATTTGTCATTTCATTCCATGCACCTGCACACGTGAAATGAAACGAAACGAAACATCGCCCCCCCCAGCCCACAGCAGTGCAACACAAAGACAAAAACACATCCAAACTACAAGAACACATATATCCAAACTATAAAAAAAATACAAAAACACATATCCAACATATCAACAAAAAAAAAATCACGTCCAAGAGAGCGAACGCCAGGATAACTGTCGGAACTGCCGGTCTGCATGGGCTAGCAGTTAGCTTAGCCTGCCCTGCTTCCATGTCCTGTCAGATCACCCTCGCTGTTTCCTCCTCGGGCACCCAATTATGTAATTAAGAACATTATGGATTTAAAAAAGAAGAGGTCTGTATAATTCTAGATCCAAAGTTCAATTACAGAAATGTCACACAGTAATGAGGCATGGGCACTGGCAGAAACACCAGGCAAAGAAAGGCGATAATATTAATTTTACAATATTAGAAATGTATACGTTGTGAGGAGGTGTGTAAAATTACCCCTGGTCTGAGTTTCTCCAAATGCTTCTTGGTTCCATTTATTTTAGGCAGATATGCACATTGAATGTAAGTGCATTTTCAAACATGCCAGTCGGTTCCAAAGGCCCGGTGCAAACAACGCACACCAAGTGGCACGTGAAGACCCGCCTTACCAGTGGACTTCAGACGTGGCCTGATTTTGTCAACATCGAACGGATGCTTTTTGTAAATGATTTAGAAAGGAAATGAAAGCCCTGTTTCCTAATTTACTGTTACTTTAAATACTGGTGTTCATGTCGAGGCGTGGGTGTAGATTAGATTCAGGTGGAGTCTCTGAAAGCCCCTGCATGTTGTAATGTCACCATCAATACTTTTATGAACTGGGGGGGGGGGGGGATTGTCACCGGTCACTTCCTTAATCTGAATCTGAATCAGAATCAGAATACTTTATTCATCCACGAGCTCATTACACCGTATCTATGTTAGGTATGCCCCCTCCCTCAGTCATTAGTTGGACTTGGAGTTGTGTTCAGTTTTGCTGGTTTCATGTATCTGGAGTGAACATTCAAAATGGTTTTGCATAGCTGGGCAAAAGTAACGATAGATCAGTTTTTTTTTTCTGTTAGACAAATACAGTAGCAACCAAAACTAACATAAATAGTGTAACACACAAAAAATAAGTCTACACCTCTTGTAATATTAAAGAAATCCTTTTACAAAAATATGTGAGTGTGCATGCATTTGTGTACATATGTGCGTCTGATACGATCACGTGTTGTAAGCAGTAGGAACAATTATATCCCCACTATCTTCCATCCATCCATTATCCAAACCGCTTATCCCAGTTATGGTCGCGGGGATGCTGGAGCCTGTCCCAGCAGTCATGCAGCGGCAGGCGGGGAGACACCCTGGAAAGGCCGCCAACACACACACACATTCACACCTAGGGACAATTTAGTACGGCCTATTCACCTGACCTGCATGTCTTTGGACTGTGGGAGGAAGCCGGAGCACCCGGAGGAAACCCATGCAAACTCAAATCTCCACTATCTTCCCAAAGAAAACTTTGCCGATGTTAGAGTCTGCAAGAGCCATCCAACACATGGAAGAGAGAAGGAAGATCAAAATAAGTTAAAAAAAATTAATGCAAGGCGGGTCGACACAAGTTCGGACCAAGGGCAAACATAAACCAGACTAACCAGTCTGCAGACACACAACATTGAAAGTCAAACAAGAAAGACCTGGCTCGTTTGGAGCAGTTTGGAAACCGGGAGTGGTTTGCTTGGCCATATGTGAACACAGCAATGGCACTCGGACGCAAAACAAAACAAGCAGGCCGAGATGGCCAAGAAAGGGCGGTCTCTGCCCGCTTCCAACTGAACCCTGGAGTGGTTCGTTAGAGGCAAGAACCTGATCCCACCCATTGGACCAAAACAAGCTTTCCTGATGTGTCTGAATAGAAACTGTTGGGTGAATATGTCTCTGTATGCATTATTTAAAGCACTCCTTCTCCTGCTGAAGTGACTCGAACCAGCACGTCTTCCTACGAAATACATCAACACATTATTTTCTAAACTAAGTCTAGATTCACGTTCAAAGGAATGTGATACTCGTACTGATAAAACTGGTATGACATCCAGAGAATCGTAACAACTGCAATGATGAGCTCGTGAGTTTGCTCCATTTTCGACAGGTTGTTCTCGTGTTTTTCTTTTCAAAAGACAGTGATGAAATTCCTGCCCGAAAATTCTGACCAATGAGGGAACAGTTTGCTCATGCATGGCGGTTGTTTAACAATTTTGGTCCGTTTTTAAATGTTGCCGTGTGAAAACCAAACCAGGGTGCAAGTGCCACAATGTAACAAATTAGTTCCTGATTCGGAACAAAGCAAACGGACTACGGGTGGGAAAATGTCCTTAGCAACGGCAACTGATGACCCTTCAAATATCCAGCCTGCAGCATGGTGACAGATACACTGAATTAGAGGCATAATGTCAGTGCTTGATTGATTGATTGATTGACAATATTGAATGTGGTCCAGCCTCAGCAATGAGAGGAGGATGGTTTGTTTTTGGGGAAACTTGACCTTTAACCATCTGACAGATACTTCCCAGTAACAGAGATGCTTCCAAGTTGGGAAACTGCTCCCCCATCACCAGCTAGACTTGAGGTTACTTCCCTGAAGGAACCAGTTTTGAAAATCAGCAAATAAATGTGTGCTTAAGAAAAAAAGAAAGAAAATAATATTAGTAACAATGATGATGGAGATCGCTATAAAAATTTGAATTTTGAACCAATTGCTTGCACCTATAATAGCGAGTTCGCCTTCTTTCTCTGCAAAATACAAATGGACCTGGAACAACTGGTTTTAGCAATTTAAGCTTTTGTTGCGATTAAAACCTATGCCAAGATGGGTTAAACGGATCCCAGAGGATAAGTAGGGTTACTGCAGCTAATAAAAAATGGGCTGGTGGGGTGTGAATTGGGTCCACTTGTGTGGCCGTACCTGCTAAATATCCATTCATCCATCCATTATCCAAACTGCTTATCCTGCTCTCGTTGCGGGGATGCTGGAGCCTATCCCAGCAGTCATTGTGCGGCAGGCGGGGAGACACCCTGGACAGGCCACCAGTCCATCACAGGGCCCACACCCACACACACATTCATTCATTTACACCTAGGGACAATTTAGTATGGTCAAGTCACCTGACCTACATGTCTTTGGACTATGGGAGGAAACCAGAGCACTCAGAGAAAACCCACGCAGACGCGGGGAGAACATGCAAACTCCACAGAGGACGACCCAGGATGACCCCTAAGGTTGGACTACCCCAGGGCTCGAACCCAGGACCTTCTTGCTGTGAGGTGACAGCACTAACCACTGCGCCACTGTGCCGCCCCTTCTATATATCCTACAGCAAAATTACAACCTTCCACCTGCTCCAGGCTACACCTGCTACCAAGAGGCGAACAATTTAATTTTCCTCTCTAAAGGAACTGAGTTTACTAGATCAAACTAATAATAAAACTAAAAGTTGTAGAAAAGTCGCTAGTCCAGGTTTCGCGGTCCGTGGCGTTTGCAAGGCGTGATTGGGAATTCAAATGACTTCAAGAAAGAATCAACTGCAAAAGTAGATGGAAATGACTCATTTTCCAGCTATTGTCTAAAACTTCACGCATATACTGCGAGGAGGTATAAATCAATGTAATACTATCTGAGCCAGTTCTGCTAGAGACACACTTTGGCACAATAAGCCAGAAATCACTCACCAATTTGAGACACAACTCAAACTTTACAACATGAAAAAAAGTGAAAAGTTTCAACTTAACATGGCCTTTTTTGTACAGCTGGATTTGTCAACAACCTGACAAACACGGCTGTCTATACATCCATATACAGTACATCATTAATGGTCATCTTGTGGGCATGACAACCACAACGAGGCCCTCCCATGATCCTCAGTCCTCTTAAGTGCTGTGACGCGGATGCACCACACACCCCTCAGCACATCTGACACCAGACATCGTGTACCAGAGTTCAAATGAAATGAATATATGTCACAAGATTGATTTTGTGTTTTCTTACCAAATACTGAAAAAAAAAAAAATAGAAAACAGAAAACACATTTTGTTTTGGTGGTGTAGAATACAGCTGATACTTTCATACTGGCAGCTTTGGTAAAGATTCTGAATGGTTTGAAAGTTGACGCTGACGTTTTACTGACCATATATGCGAACTGCTGAGTTTCCACCCCCCACACATAAATCAACGAGGTGTAGAATTCAACTTCCAACATCTATGTTGCCCACCATTGCCAATGAGTAGGGCTGGCTAGAAGACATTTTTGAGACAGTTGCTGGTTCTTACTTAAGTCGATACTGAGCATTCAGTAGGTTTTTTCCAGACACAGCCCTATTTATGGGGCACGCCAGCTACTCTTAAAATCACAGAAAAGCTGTGAAAAAACGTGCACAAACAAACACAGTGTGATAATAAAGCATGCAATCCCTTCTCCTGAAATGTTCATGACAGATCAATCTCAACATCTGACAGTCAAATAAAATTTACCAGCATTTTTCATAGTTTAGAGGGAGCGTTTAAAATCCAGGGTTCCTATGCTTCTTTTAAAGCCCAGTTTTTTTCCTGGCTTTTTCCAGAACTAAGTTTTGCAATCATTTCTAAAACAGTTTTGGTTTGTTTTCCCACTTTACATTAACAGTCTATTTGTGCAAATTAAAATCTTCATTCACTTGGTTTGGTAGCAGTTAAACCCAGGCTCCCATGTGAACAGACATGACAGCTAGCTGAAGCTGCTGTGTCCAGTTCATATATCATGACTGAACTGGGTTTCCTCTGCTACCACCAAACATTTAGCTGCCTGAAAGCTTTCATCAAGGGCAGTTGAGGGCAAGCGTGATGACAAAAGCAACATTCTTAAAAACAACAGCAAAAACCAACAACAATAAATATGTTTAGAAAAAAAAAACAATCAAGATAAAAGCAATATACGATTGAGTGTGCGAAGACGCATCAATGGTGTGACTTTGGGAAAGGTTGTGAACTTAAAGAGGTCAAAAGGGCAAGGGATTTTTCCCACGTTGACTCCACCCATGACCCCCACCCGACTCACACGTGGTCTGGTTGTCAGACAGTCTTGCTTCCTGCTCGGGTTAAAATGGGAGCTTCTTCAGCTGCTCAAAGGTGATGAAGAACTGGGTGTTCTGTTAAGGGCAATCTTATTGGCGGTGTGTTGACAGGTTTGAGTTCCTCCACTGACCTCTGCAATAATACATGACTGAGCGTTCTTTACTGGGAATGTGGCCATCGGGACATGTGGGACACATAAGTTCAATGAGCAGCACTTAACACCAGAAAGAACAGGATTTCACTCCTACCTAAAACAGTCAAAATGACTACCCGCGGTTTTTAAGCTCTATATTCTGTCAAGATAAATACCCAGTTGACATATTAATACACTGCGTATGTTAGTATATCTGTTAGGAAACGACTGACACCAAAATGAACATTTTAACAACTATAATACTATTTTTAAACAATCTAAACTTCAGAGAGACATGGTTGAACCTGAATAGCAAAATTGAAAAAGTGAAAATATTACCTGAAAAACATAATGGAAAACACATATTGCCAATCTAACATACGTAACAAGACCTATAAAACGTGGAATGTGAGAAATGAACTGAAAATAAATATTGAAAGTGTCCCAAATGACGACCGGAACTTAAAAAGTACTAGAACAACCATGGGCGGTCATTTTGACCGCTTCAGTTTTTAAACACTATATTCTGTCAAGATAAATACCCAATTGAGATATTAATGCATTACATATGTTAGTATGTTGTAGTGGAGGACTTGGATGCGCCTCCCCAAAAAAACTCTTACTGTGGTGCTAAACCCAAAAAACATATATTTCAAAAACCACATCCAAGGATGTAGGGTAGCACTCACCAGTTTGAATAAGGACAGGGACAGTGCCTCATGTTCACCAATTTATTTTGGCCAGCAAAACATGCTAACGTCTCGGCCTACTGCAACAGGCCTTCATCAGAGCATGAGTGTAATGTGATCCATAGGATATGTGTATGGCGTGATCCATATGATATATGGATTAAATGCCATTAGTTACACTCATGTTCTGATGAAGGCCTGTTGCAGTAGGCCGAAACGTTAGCATGTTTTGCTGGCCAAAATAAATTAGTGAAAATGAGGCAGTGTCCCTGTCCTTTTTCAAACTGGTGAGTGCTACCCTGCATCCTTGGATGTGGTTTTTGAAGTACGTTAGTATGTCTTTTAAGAAACGACTGACACCAAAATTAACATTTTAACAACTTTAATACTATTTTTCAAATAATTTAAAATGGCTGCTGTCCAACACCTGTAAATACTGCAACGCCTTGGTGGTAGTCGTGGTGCATCTGAAACGGCGTCTATAACCAGACATGTTGGCAATAATCAAAAATCAAATTTAGACTATTACTCTGCACTGGAGAACACTAGTGTGTTTCTAGGACAGAGCAATGAACTTCGCGAAGGAAATGATGCAACCAACACACGTCGTAAATAGTGACATGATGCGCACAATCACACGCAAATTACGAGCGGTCTTTTTGACGGCTCATGGTCATTTTAGGTAGATCTTATCATAACTACTTTTTTGCAATTGATCTAAAACTAATTTTAATGTCAATATATGCAATTTTAGGAGTATTCAGGGAGCGGCAGGTCTGTGTCTTTTTGTTTTTCACAAAGTTATTAAACTTTGAAAATCCAAAACGGTCAAAACGACGGCCTTTAACAAATATCACAGTAATGGAGATGAGTGTTAATACCACAGTCTACCCACTGGGCTAGCAGGTCCACAACTTCATAAAATTAGTGTCTGTGGTTGTCTGAATGGTGCAAAATATTTCCCCAAACTTGGAAGACCTGAAAGTAAACATAAGGTTGATTTTTCACACACTCCATTCCCCAGTGTGCTGAACCACATTTGGGACTCTGTACATTGAAAAGGATACAATGATGTTCCATGGCCCCAATCTGAGCCAGTTAGGCCAGAAGCCTTTGTAGAGAGCAAAGAATCCCTCATTTTTCCACGTCTGCATTACTCCGTCCAGCGTTCCCCTGTACATGGGGCTCCCGGAGATAACCCGTTGGTTCATCATTCGGGTCCGGACCACGTCCACAGGGTTGGATGCCAGTGCCCCCGCCAGCCCACAAGTGAAACTGGAACTATGGACAACATCATAACAAAGCATATGCTAAAGGCCTTAGGCTCATCTCATAAAGGGTTAGCGAGCAAACCTGATCTCGCATAACTAGGTTTTTCAATCTCAGATGTCTTCAATGAACAGAGTAAGAAGGAAACACCTTAACATTTCATCTTTCTGTAATTCATTTTATAAGAGAAATAGGTTCTATGCTAAGAGAACGCTTATTTTTGCAAGCTAGGTGGAGAGAACAGGTTTATAACCACCTTCATGAGACTGGTACTCACTAGGTAGTCAAGGATACCTTGACTAGGTATCCGGTCTCACTACAATCATGGATCAAGTGCTCCCTCTACAGAGGGGAACGATAATGAGGGTGAGAGTGAACACATACGTTCTAGTTCAGCCTAGTCAAGGATACCATGACTAGGTGGAATTTATTTTGATAAAGGGAGCCCTTGATCCATGACAGTAATTTTTCATACAGGTTACAGTTTAAGTTTGAAATCATCTCTAAATCTATGCTAAAAACAACGCTCTGCTTCTGAAGTTGAATCCCCCCCCCCTTTTCTCCCCATTTGTATTCGGCCAATTACCCCACTCTTCCGAGCCGTTCCGATCGCTGCTCCAGCCCCTCTGCCAATCCAGGGAGGGCTGCAGACTATCACACATGCCTCCTCCAATACGTGTGGAGTCACCAGCTGCTTCTTTTCACCTGACAGTGAGGAGTTTCACCAGGGAGACGTAGCGCATGGGAGGATCACGCTATTCCCCCCAGTTCCCCCTCCCCTCGAACAGACGCCCCGGCCGACCACAGGAGGCGCTAGTGCAACGACCAGGACACATACCCACATCTGACTTCCCACCTGCAGACACGGCCAATTGTGTCTGTGCGGACGGCCGACCAAGCTGGAGGTAACACGGGGATTCGAACTGGCGAGCCCCGTGTTGGTAGGCAACGGAATAGACTGCCACGCTACCCAGATGCCCTGAAGTTGAAATCTTTATTTAGGAAATGGTGACAATCTCTTTGCAATTTTTTTTTTCCAAAATGGATCCAAGCATGAGTAAATGAAGCTCATCAGGAAGGTTGTAGTGATCAACTACTCTAGGATGAAGTGAAATTGTAAAAAAAGAAAAAGAAAAAAAGGGCTGCAAAACCAAGGCTAAAACACTGACTCCAGTTCTTTTCAATGATGTTGTGATGGTTATCAATCACAAACATTGATCAACAGGGGAGAACATTTATTTTATGGGGCTGTTGTGTTTGTGTCTTTTAACATGCTAACATTTTGAACTACAACAGGGATTTTAGTCAAATATTCAGACACTGCAGACATGCAGTTTATTTATATATATATATATATATATATAAAATACCCTTATTAACTGTCCAAAGGCAATCACGAAGCTTAAATCCAGTGAATACTGCTTACCTTTATGTTAACTATGAAGTTCCACTATAAATCTATTAATTTTGAACCAATAGCAAGGCGGCTAAACTAAATGTTGACAGGGTTACTGTGTAATACATCTTATACCAAACAGTTACACCAAATAAACTGGGCTGTAAATTGGACACCGATTACACAAAAAAAACAAAACAGAAACAACTTACATGAAATGTGCTAGAATAGTGTCTCCCATGAGACCGGAGCGAATGAGGTGCTTCTTTGTGATGTCATAAACAGGAAGTTCAACCCCAACGACGATGGCCGCTCGCTGGGCTGTGGGGATGACACCCTGGGAAGAACAGTGCAAGGTTCATGATTCTGATTGAAGCATTTTGAAAACAAAGCTCAGCTGACAGATAGGATGAAAGGATGCTAAATATAACATAGGCTGTAGTTATCTGTCATACGTTGTGTTTCTTTCCTACACAGGTATCACTGAAAAAGAACTTAATTCAGGAAACATTCACAGAAGAAATGTTTATCGCACAATATCTTTTTAAGTACTTTACAAAGAGAAGACTTGCTTTGACAAGATTATCCGCCCCCCCCATATGCCCACATTCACAAAATACTAATTTCCAGAATGCACACACACACAAAAGTTGTTACATATTCTCAAACACATTCACTGCAGACACACATACACAACCATCAAGCAAACACAAACGCACACCATTCAAACACACACACACACACACACATGAAAATCCTAATGCAGAGTAATTGATTTACCCTCCAAAGTCCCTTGGTGCCCTCTGTCTGGTAGATGTTGATGAAGTTTGACATCATGCTGCCCTGCAGCAGGCTTCCCTGGGCCTGCATTCTAATCTGAAGCAACATTGGGTAGACATTCAGGGCAGAGGTAAGAACAAACAACTCAAATTACAACAAAAAAAACAGCCTACCCTCACATCTTGACCAGTTCTGCAAATGTGCTGGCCCTTGTTTTGAACTTAAGGATAGTTCCATCAGGTCCTGTGTACCAATAAACATAGCAGGAATGTGAGAATCACCTTGAGGACGTCTGTAGGGTTGGCCAGGGAGGAAGACAGTACCCCAGAAACCACCCCACAGAAGACATTGATGACCATGGTCTCATCTGTAAGGAACGAGATGAGAGACACTGTTAACTATACGTTCAAGTTCAAGCTCCAAGTTTGAAGTTTATATGTCATATATGAAAGCAAGCTTGTTTTAATAACAATAATAACAACAACAATAATAATAACTATAATTACATTTTATTTGTATAGTGCTTTTCAAGATATACAAAGACGCTTTACGAAAGACAAGAAACAACAGCAACACACGAAAAACATGTAACACACAACATTAATCATACATTAAAAGCAATTCTAAAAAGGCGAGTTTTGATTAATGATTTGAACGTAGACAGATCAGTGCAGTCTCTGATGTATTTAGGGAGGAAGTTCCAGAAGGAGGGGGCAGCTATTGGAAGGCTCTGTTGCCCCATGCCTGACACTTGGCTCTGTGTGGTGGAGAAAGAAGGTTGGCGTTGGAGAAACGAAAGCTGCAGGAAGGAGTATGGTAGTGGAGCAAGTCGGTGAGGTAGGAGAGGACCTCATTATGGAGGGCTTCATGAGTGAGCAGAAGGACTTTAAGTGGATCCGTTGTGTGACAGGGAGCCAGTGGAGGTTCTGGAGAAACGGAGCGATGTGGTCATGGGAGTGTGAGTGGGTGAGCAGGCGAGCAGCAGAGTTCTGGATGTATTGGAGTTTGTTTAGGACTTTGGATTATGAGCCATAGTGAATGCTGTTGCAATAGTCAATTCTGGATGTGATAAAGCCATGGATCAAAGTTTCTGCAGCAGAGAAGGAGAGTTATGGGCGGAGATGAACTATGTTTTTTTAGGTGGAAAAAGGCAGTTCTGGTGATTATATCACAAAGGTTTGTGATATATAACTTTAGCCAGGAGAGGGCAGTACCAGTGATGTTGAGGGAGGAATCATGACAGGAGAGAAGAATGGTGTTGAAGGTGTCGAAAGCTGCAGTGAGGTCGAGGAGGATGAGAATGATGGGGAAGCCAGAGTCTGAGGAGAGGAGGAGGTCGTTGGTTTCTGTGCTGTGAAAAGAAACCAGATTGAAATGGTTCGAACAGGTCATTGGAGATGAGGTGAGCTTTGAGTTGGGAGGCGACAACACATTCCATTATTTTTGACAGAAAGGGGAGATTGTAGATGGGCTGGAATTTGCTCATGATATCAGGGTTGAGTCCAGGTTTTTTAAGGATGGGGTGACAGCAGCCAGTTTATGTGTATGGGGAATTGAACCACAGCTGGAGCAGGAGTTAAGGATTTTTGTGATGATTGAGGAGATAGCTGGGAGGCAGTCCTTAACAAGATTGTATGGGATGGGATCCAGAAGACAAGTGGAGCTTCTCATTCCTACTGTAAGGTTGGATAGCTCCAATTGGGGACATGGGAGAACTTTGACAGGGGCTGAGTGGTAAAGGGGGGACACGGATGGGGAGGTGGTCAGGTTGCTGTAGATAGTGTCAATTTTAACTTGGAAAAATTAAAGGAAAGAGTTGCACTTGTTAACTGTGAATGAATTGGAGGTATTGTCACTGGGTCTGAGAAGTCTGTTTATTGTGGAAAGAGCCTTGGGGTTGGTGGAGCCACAGTGTATGAGGTGTGAGTAGGAGGTGGATTGAGATGTGATGAGAGCATTTTTGTATTGCTGAAGGTAGTCTGAGTAGGCTTGAAGCTGGACTGTTAAACCAGTTTTCTTGTAAAGTCATTTGAACTGGCGCTTACAGGACTTCATTTGATGGAGTTCAGGAGTATACCAGGGAGCTGAGTATGTGAATGAGACTGTTTTGGTTTTAGTGGGGGGCAGCTGATCAAGACAGGAGGAGAGTGTCATAAGTACTGACATGATCAGAGGGAATATCAGGCAGCAGGGGAGGAAAGGCAGACATTTTACTGGCAAGAGAGGCAGAAAGAGCTGAGGGGGAGACAGATCTGAGATTTCTTAAGGATATTATGTATTTGACTTTTGGGAATGGGATAGGGATGTCAATGTCCATGGTGACTGCCAGGTGGTCAGAGATATTGAGGTTGAGGCTGGAGAGTTGATGTATTGCGAGACCAGTGGAGCAGACCGAATCCAGGATGTGACCATGGCTGTGAGGCGGGGAAGTTGATATGTTGTGAAGTTGAAGCATTGTAGCAGTTCCAGGAATTCTATGGCAGATTTACAGTCCAAGTCATCAATATGGATATCAAAATTACCCAGGAGAAGAACGGAAGGTTTTTTGAGAACAGGCACGATGGTGCTGTATTTGATTGAGGTAGGAATGGAAATGGTGGTTGTTTTAATGTCCTTCCCGTAAAGAGCAGCAAAACCACCACCCCACCCCTCAAGACGAGGTTTATCAATGTATGTGAATCCTGTAGGTGTGCTCTGGTTTAGTGAGAAATAGTCCAGGGGTTAATGCCAGGTTTCAGTGAGGCAGAGAAAATCAAGATTACTATCAGTTATTACTTCATTCAGAATGAGGCTTTTGTTATTGAGTGAACGAGTGTTGAACAAAACCAGTTTTAGATGATGCTACTTTGTGATAGATTGTAAAGACTGAGGAAGGGGACAGAGATCGGAATGATTCACATGCCGTTTGTTGTGGTGACGGTGAGGGTAATGATGTCTGTTAGTAATACAGTCTGGAATGGGAGGAGGTCGAACAGTAGTGTGATCATATGACAAGGGGGAACCATTGTGAGCAAAGGATGTGACAGTCATTTTGGGCAAAGGGGAAGAAGAGGGTTCAGGAAGACGTGTGAGATGTAAATATTAAATCACGTGTGGGGGACAGAACAGCATGCTGCAAATTAGCAGCAAGCATGCAACTACCTAGCATGTTCAGGTGAAGACTGTCTCTTCTACACAGAGAGGAGTGCTCCCAGAACAAGTTAAAGTTGTAAATAAAACCCAATGTTGTGTGCTATACTCATGGACTGGAGCCAGGTATGAAGGCTGAAAATTCTGCTAAAACAGCCCACATGGCGACCCACTGTGGGAATCCAGCCAGAAATAAACACGGTTTTTCCACAACTGTTGAGGAGATTAAAAAGATGGATAAGATCACCTTTCGTCAGCTTGGACTGCAGACTGATAGTGTCATTGGACATGGACTATTACTCTCAAAACTGTTGGATATTAATCCCGAATCCTGGAAGTTTCTCCAAGAAGTCAGGAGTAGTGGCTCCAGGAAATCAGCAGTGACTGCATTTATGAAATGAATGTTTTGAACTGCTCCTCAATGATCAAGGTAGTGGGAGGGAAAGGAGTGGGTGACTGATTAACAGCACTGCCAGGGACAGTCTTGGGAGGGGATGAATGTTGTTGGCCTGAGGAAGCGGCATTGGGACCAGGAGTGACCAACCTGCCCGAATGCTGGTGAGGATGGTGCAGAGGGACCTGTGGTGGTGGCAGCAGCGGGAGATGGGTCAGCAACCGCAGCAGCCAGGACAGCCGTTGCAGCAGGAGTGGTCCCAGCTGGAGCACGGACCAGTTCCATGTGGGAAGGGGCAACATTAGCCACGGGAACAGCATAGGCCACGGGGGCATCAGCAAGGTGAACCATGGCATCAGCCAGTAGTGTGGTAAAATGACATGAGAGGTTTATGGGCAGAGGCAATAAATTGGAGTTTGGCTGAGCTTGAGGTCTTTCTGTCTTGCCATGTCTGACTATACCATCTCTGACCAGGTAGCCTGTAAGCTGGGAAGAGAGTAGGAGGGCCAGCAATGAATGAGATGATAGGTCCCAAAGGATGGTGTTGGAGATGGCTTAGTTCTTAATTAACCCTTTGCTAAGCCACGCCCCAAAACGTAGACTAGCCAGTCACAGCGCAGCATAGGACAGGCTCTGACAGAGGTCCGACACTTTCATGGTGGTGCTCCGTTGACTCAAATGCAAAAGTTTCAGATTTTCTTCATTTTCGAGCTGGTTTTGTGGACTTTTAGCTAGTTATGGTTAAACATGCCTGGGGTACTTGTAACAGTGACACTCGTTACCCGGAGAGGTTGGAAGGAGATGTATGTTTTTTTTCCTTTCCAAAACCAAAATCAAACCCTGAAAAGTGTACGCTTTGGATGAAGCTATGTGGATGTCCTCAAATCCAGTTGAACCCCTTAAAGATCATCAAGCACAGCTTTGTCTGCTCCAAGGCAAGTAATTACTTTTATTAACAGTAAAATAATGTTAAAGCTTGATGGACTTAGCAACAGTAACTAAAGGGGGTGGGCCTTAGTGAAGGGTCAATTGAGATCGTTTTGGATTGTGAGGCTGTGGTGTCATTAAAATCGAATAAAAGAATCCTTTTTTTTTGCAGTTCATCTAAGAGCCATCAGTTATCATCCTTGAGGTTAGTTATGTTACATGTTACATGCAGTCCTTGCAAGGCATAGTAATATCAAACCAGTTGACAGGTATTCAAAGAAAAGAAAGTTAGCTCCTTTTGCCATTAGCTGCGTCAGCTGAGGGTCGAGTCCCAACAGTTCTCACCAGGAGTGCAGGGAGTCAGTGCAACAATCGATGATCAGGTAAAAATCCATAAAATAGGCAAACCATAAAATCAATTAAAATAATTCAAAGGTCTCAAGGAATCGTTAAAATTTGTTAAAATTTAAAAGTAATGCCAAGTTCACACTACACAACTTTCAAAGTCATCAGATTGCTGTGTTTTTCACACTACACAACTTGTTGTCTTGTAATCAGGAATCTTTAAGTCGTGGTTTTCACACTACATGACTGAACGGCGATGGGGGGGGGGGGCACACACTACAAGATCTTTCACCAGGAGGAATCCCGATGAGTCTGTCTGGCCTCCAAACTACATTTTGTCCCAAAAACACATGCGATAAGTGACAAGGATACCTTGCGCAGGATTTTTTCTTCCAAAAATGGATGTCTGCCAGAAAAAAGTGCTCCAAGTTGTTTGTGCACTGATTTGCAGTGATAAAACAAAGAAGAGAAAGAAAAGAAAATGGGTGACGAGAATGGATTGGGATGCGGGCAGCAAGGATTGTCTGTTCTGCAGAGATGCATTTCATACATTTTTTTCTTGTAGATATCTGTGTGTTTCCATGTTTTTTCACATTTTGTATTGCATTGCCTTTTAAGGACTGTGTTTTGAACACTGCTATACAAATAAAGATTATTACTATTGTGGTTCTCTTATTGATTCAACACCTTTGGTATAGAATGTCTTGTATAGTCAAGATACAGTTGCATATACTTTATGATGTAATTGTTTCAATTGCATGTTCAGACAGACTACTTTTTGTAAACTTTGTTGCAAACATATATTGAAAAGGTAACAGTAAACATTAGTAATATAAATACAAACTTGTGTGACAATCAAAAAAGCAACAATGTAGCAATTTCACTACAATGGAAAAATAAACAACAATCCACCTATATAAAAAAGTAAATCAAATACTGATAATGTAAACAAAACTGATTAAGTATAGACTGGATTTTACTGGCTTTTATACTGATCATTGACTGTAGCTCATCACCGCCTTCATTGCCAGTCACATGTCACATGCCACAACATGTTTCATACTACAGGATTTGGACTCCCAGACCGATCCAGATATGAATTGTGTCTGTGATTCGTCGGTGAGCCACTCGGCTAGCTTCTTTGATCAGTTCATACATAGCGATCGAGCACCAATTTGTGAGCACCGAGCCAACGCAGATTTGCCTCTGATCTGGGGGCTTTTGTTGGCGATCCCCAAAAACTGTTGGGGAGTGGAAAATCAGGGCTAGAATCATGTAGTGTGAACTAGGCACAAGCAGAGCCACAAACAAACATACCGCAGCTGGCAACCAGAACCGGAAATGCAAGCTGTAACAGTTTTGCTGGCTCAACACACAAGTGGGAAATATAAGTACTTAGAGAAGTCAAAGTGCAAGAACAGGATGTGTACAAAACTCATACAAAAATATGTACAACATCCATCCATCCATCCATTTTCCAAGCCGCTTATCCCAATTGGTGTCACAGGATGCTGGAGCCTATCCCAGCAGTCATTGGGCAGCAGGTGGGAAGACCATCACAGGGCCATATGTACATATAACATACGTACAACAGAGCAGATATTTGATGTACTTGTTGGATGGTGTGCTACAACAGATAATGTCTGTACAATAGTAAAGTGACATATGCAATGTTATTGTAAACAGTTCATTTGTGCAGATGCCAGATTGTGCAGTCAGTAACAGTAACCATAATGAACAGGTATTGTAACATTAAAAGTGAAAATAGCAGATCAATGAAGCTGTAAGACATAAAACAATAAAATCTGTGCAAATAGCAATGAGTGATCAGTTTAAGAGTCTTATGGCCCGGGGAGAGAAGCTGTCCTGAAACCTGTTGGTCCGAGACTTGATGCTCCGGTACCTCTTGCCAGACAGGAGTAGAGAGAACAGTTTGTGTCTGGGGTGGCTGGGGTTTCTGATTATTTTGCCGGCCATCTTCAGGTACCTCTGGGTATAATGGTCCTGCATGGTGGGCAGATCACTGTCTGTGATGTACTTTGCCATTTTCACCCTCTGCAGAGCTTTGTGATTAAGGTTCAGAGCAGCTACCATACCAGGCAGTGATGCAGGCAGTCAGGATGCTGTCAATGGTGCATCAGTAAAGTTAGTAAGGATCCGTGGGGCCATGCCAAATTTCCTCAGCCTCTGTAGGAAGAATAGTCGCTGGTGTGCTGTATTGATACAATGTCCCAATGAAGGAACCAAGACAAGTTCCTCAGTGATGTGGACACCGAGGAACTTCAAGCTGCTGACCCTTTCCACTGGTGAGCCATTGATGTGGTTGGGAGCGTGCACACCCTCCTATTGTCTCCTGAAGTCCACGATCATCTCTTTGGTTTGCTGATGTTGAAGGAGAGGTTGTTATCCTGGCACCGGCTCACTAGGGCTCTCACCTCTTCCCTGTAGGCCATCTCGTCACTGTGATGAGGGTGAGGACGGCGGTGTCATCAGCAAACTTGACAATGGAATTAGAGCTGTAGTGAACCACAGTCGTGGGTGATCAGGGAGTACAGGAGCGGGCTTAGCACACAGCCCTGTGGGACACTGGTGTTCAGGATTAAAGAGGAGGAGGTGATGCTGCCCATCCTCACCACCCGAGGTCTGCCTGTCAGAAACTCCAGTATCCAGTTGCAGAGGTAGGTGCTGAGTCCCAGGCCCCTGAGAGTAGTGTCAAGCTTTGAGAGCACAATAGTGTTGAACACTGAGCTGTAATCAATGAACAGAACTCTCACATATGTGTTCCTCTTGTCCAGACAGGAAAGGGCGGAGCGCAGCATGGTGGCAATGGCATCATCAGTGGATCAGTTTGGTCTGTAGGCAAACTGCAGTGGGATCAGCATATCAGGTAGTGATGAAGTGGTGTGGGTCTTGACCAGCCACGCGAAGCACTACATGATGACTGATGTGACTGCTACAGTGCGGTAGTCGTTGAGGCAGGTTACCTAGGCTTACTTGGGAACTGGGACAATGGTGGCCTTATTGAAGCATGTGGGGACTACAGACTGAACCATAGAAATGTTGAATATAATCCACGAAAACGCAGATTGGACTCAACCCCCAGCAAGCTGAAGATACTGTTTGACTGCAGTAACAACGTGACTGCTTTCTTGCAGGAGTTTTTGTTTGCTACTGACCGTGTTAACTGTTGACTTTCAGTCAAGTGCATCTGTAGTTGTGGTAGTGAAGGCAGCTGTTAAAAAGCCTAAAAGCCTTAAAATATCTTAAATTTAATGTTCAGCACATTTTATATTCGTCTCGTCCTTTTTGTCCTACATTGTGTAAATTAAATCATATCACCAACAAGAGTTCACATTTCTTGAAGTTACTTTTAATGTGGGGGGAAAAACATAGATTAGCAGAGCAGCTAGCATCTAAATGAGGTATCTGACATTATAATGTTACATGTTAAATGACTGACTATGGGTCAGGTTCCGATTGAGGATAACAGTATAGAACACAGCTGCACTGCCAGCTGCAGTTTGTTTCCCACATTATAGAAAACGTTATGAGAGTTGAGTGAATCTTGCTGAGCACAAATCAACTTAGGTAAATGGTTAGCGTAGATGTTAAACACAGATGAGTGTGTATTCAAAATTGATTGAGGTAAAATTAAAGGCTTTTAGGAGGACACTATGTGTTCTGTTTGTGTTTTCAACAGCTACCATCACTAAAGTCACCAGTTAACAAGGTTACTCATTAAACCGAAATATAGGGATAGCGGGAGTCTTTTCTTCTCTAAATTCCTTAAATTCTGCTTATCTAACATGGCATAACGTAGAACATGATTGTGCCAACAAATCTATATGTTGGAACCACGGCGCCCCCAGCTCCATATCTGCTGTAGCTGCATTGCCACTGCTTTATTACTGCAGTGCTAAAACCACAAATGGAACGACTAGTCTACAACTATGCACAGTGTCGACTAGTGGTTTTGATGGTTGACTAGTCGACTAGTCTGTGAAACCTCTAGTAGAATGTACACAATGTTAGTTTTCTCCCCTAAAGACAAGATGTTAATTTCTGATGATGATGATGAGAGCAGTTTGAAAAGAGGCACTCAGGGCTCGGTGTGGGAAGTGAGGCGATGTAAGGTAAACCTACCTTCTGGCCGACTGACAAACAGTCTCTTCAAAGTGTTGTATGTTCCTATCTTGATGGTCCCATATGAGGCTTGCCTCAGGAGGGCTGGGGAGATTCTGTGAAGAGAATTTGAAGAGATACTTTTGACTGGACTTTTGACAATAAAACTACTATCTCTCATTGGTTTCACCATTAAAACCAGCTTCAATGCGAGAGAGAGGGAAATGTACATCTGTCCTCCTTTGAATAACTTGCTGCAACATGAAAGCCTCCCTGCTCCATGTCACTGCATCGTTTATTGCCCATATAAACCAAACCCATCTTTTAAAAGACCAAGGCTGTCCTCGTCAGCACCACTTGCCATGTCCAGTGACAAAACAATATTTTAAAAAGAACTTGCATTTCTCAAAATTTTGCTTCCTCTGCCCAAAACCTGACACCACTATAAATAAGCTGAGGTCCTTGCTACCTACCTTTAGGGCTGAGCAATACTGACAGAATCAAATATCTTATTACCTCTACGCCATTTATGTGACAATATTTTGTGGATGCCTATTACTGCTTTAATAACATTTTTAAACAAAATAACAATTATAAAATGATCATTAATAATATGGATATGATGACCAAGCAGATGGAGACATTCATTGTTCATTTCACTCCACTAAAACAGTGGAATAAGTTAAAAAAATCTGTCTCACTTTACTGTGATGCAACCTTTAAGATCAGGGAATGACAACATTTAAGTTATATCACCATATTACCAAGACCACATCTAGTCACCATATCCATATCAGGCCATATATTACCCAGCTCTACAGTTATGCTGTATATTCTAGAGATGGTCCCCTCTAAACAGTGGCCACATTTACTGGAAACTACAACCTGAGCTACACTACCCAAATCATCTTGACAAACCCATACATTTAAGCAGTTATTTAAGTTTCATATTAGAAAACAAGGTGTTAGGACAAACTTTTAGCATGGGTTTAATAAAAACAGACGGAATCAAACTGTTTTAACCACTACTGTGTAAACATAAAGATATTTACGGTTAAGAATGAGGTTCAACACTAAGGAAGGAGAACGACACTAAGGAAGCAGAAAAGGACTTGTACCAATTGGCTAGACAGAGGAACCGAGCTGGGAAGGATGTGCAGCAGGTTAGGAAGAGATGGAAACGGATGACCCGCTGTGGTGACCCCTAACAGGAGCAGCCAAAAGTAGTAGTAGTAGTAGTAGTAGTAGTAGTAGTAGTAGTAGTAGATGGTTGAGAATGAGAATTCTAACTATACATACACCTTACATACACATGCAGAGTGAGATTTCTATATAAAATGAAATACACTGTTTTTCTTGATCTACCCCCATGATTTATTCAGATTGAACACAGGTCTGTTGTTTTGTTTGAATTGACCCATTCCTATTTAAGTCTTTGTTAGGTGTCTATCCATCCATTAACCGAACCGTTTATCCTGCTCTCAGGGTCGCAGGGATGCTGGAGCCTATCCCAGCAGTCACTGGGCGGCAGGCGGGGAGACACCCTGGACAAGCCACCAGGCCATCACACAGGGTACAAACACACACACACACACACACACACACACACACACACACACACACACACACACACACACACACACACACACACACGCACACACCTAGGGACAATTTAGCATGGCCGATTCACCTGCCCTACATGTCTTTGGACTGTGGGAAACCGGAGCCCCCAGAGGAAACCCACGCAGACACGGGGAGAACATGCAAACTGCACACAGAGGACGACCTGGGACGACCCCCACGGTTGAACTACCCCAGGGCTCAAACCCAGCACCTTCTTGCTGTGAGGCGACTGTGCTAACCACTGCGCCACCGTGCTGACGTTAGGTGACAAATACAGTTAAAATAAGAATCCATTTTGTTCTTAGGCTTAGAGAAGACACAAATAAATAAAGGCAAGCAATACAGCATGTCACGCCATTAGACTCCATCCCCTCACTATCAAATTTTTTGTGGATGATTATGAATGTTCATCAATTAAAACAGAAATGCCAGAGTTTTTTCATATATTTGAAAAAAAAAAACCATTAAAAATGCCAAGACCAGGCTGCTCTGATGGCTGAGCGGAATAAACCGCCCTTCCTTCTATCCACATGTCATGTGGCTGGGAAGTTCATATCCCAGTCTCGCCGTAACCGGTCACGGTCGGGGCATCCATGGGGTAAGGCATTCATTAGGCCACCCTTACCCGAGGGATAGTGGATGTAGATCAGTGTAGTGTTCGGGGACTCGTCGTTCTCCAGCGACCCCTCTGGCCCATCCGGGCGTCTGCAGCCAAGCAACCGAAAGCATTCTCCCCACGTCTCCTTCGAGGCCTGAGGGTAATGCAATCCATGCGAGGCTTCAGCGTGTAACATAGCGAGAGCAGCCGACACGAGTTTGAAGGAAGCTGGTGTTACGACTCTCTCCTTCCTGTGGAAACGTGAGCCAGGGGAATTATTCGACAAGAGTTCCGGCCATATGCTATTGGGTTAATCGGGTGGGATAAGGGGAAAAACTAGACCAAAACTGCCAATGCTCATCAAACAGAGATTCATCTTTGCTGGTTCCAAAGGGCAGTTAAAAAGTCAAGGGGCATGGATGTAGCTTTAGATACCCTTCTACTACAGTGGAAATTAGTTCTTGAGTAACTCAAGGTACCGGAGGGCAAAACATCCTCCGATTTTAAATGAGACGTCTCAAAGCTTACTTTTACAGGTGCATTTTATCACATGCATTTTTAAACATGTCTGTGTATTCTTAAAATACAGCATAGAAATGAGGAGAGCATGCAAGATATTGCCATGACAACAAGTAAAGTTTCCCCCTAAAACATATGTTCACAAGCTGAGGGCTGTCAATGATGTCTTTATGTGGTGCTGACATTATACAATGTGATGTATGACAAATGTTTAACTGTGTGGGCTATTTTGGAAGACAAGGTGACAGAGCAAAGAGAATGGACGGGAGTTAAATGTCAAGATGTTTTAAGTTTGGCACCATCTCAAGCTAAAGCAAAACATATGATCCTGTTTTTTTGCTTGCACTTTCAATGTGGGCTTGGTTACCACAACAGCACCTGAAAAGAGAGTATCCTGCATATACACACACAACGCCCCAGACACAACAACAAAGTAAGAGGTCATTGGCTATATCGGTCAAACCTCCGATTCACCTAACACACATTTCTTTGGATGATGGAAGAGTGGATTTACAAGGGGAAATCTTCACTAACACAGAGAGAACATGCAATTCCCTCACAGCAGGGTTGGGTTGAGCCCAGGAGCCCTCTGCTATCAGGCAACAGTTACCTGAATACACGAAGCTGTTGTAAACAGCACTATAGTAAAGTGCAGAACAAATACTGTCTTGTGCTGAGGGAACAGGAGACCCTTTTGATAAGCTGTAATCCAGCAAACTGACTGTGGAAACTGACACAGTTGCTCTAAACAAAGACACACAGAGTAAGAGATGCAAAACACTACTGTTATTAAATCCAAGCAAGTAAGCATTCAGTAGACTAAGGCTGTGTGTCCACCAGACGCCTGCAAAAAAGTGCTTCCTTTTATTTTGTCTTTCTAGGAAAGGTCAAGTTTTGAGTACTCTCGACCCAATGCAATGCAGGGACCTGGATCTATTTTAGGAGCTTAGTGCCATGAGCGCTCTTCCTCTTTCAAAAAAAAATTCAAGTTTTGCTGAAGTGAACTCCTCATCAACACCACATCTAATTCCACCAACTAATAAGGATTAAGGAGAGGTGGTGCAGAAGAGGAAATGAAAGCCGGATCTTTTTTTGTAAAAGCAGAGAGGAGGAACAAAAACAAACAAAAGTGAATGATAAATTTGGTTGATAACAGAAAAGACTTGTTTGAAATTTAAAATGTGGATTATCTCAATATCAATAAATAAAAGCAGGGGGAATATTTCTTTCATGGTGAAACTTGTCTCATTTCATAACTACTGAGCATCTCCTCCCTCCACTCAGCACCTGCTTTTAATACAGAGCTGTCCAAGCACTCTCTTCCAGCATTAGTGGTAGCCATGTTTCTTTGAAAGGGGTCTCTGGTGGATACAGGCTGTTATATGTATTTACAAGGCGTGAGACTTATAAGGGCAAGTTCAACTTTAAAAAGTTGGAAGCAACTCATAATAGGATGAAAAATTGTATGGTTCATCTGAGGGGGACTCACAGGGGGTTGAACATTGAAATGTTCATTTCTATGTTGTACTTCAAAATTGTGAAAGTTTTTCTGAATTTCTTTGCTTTCATTTTCAAGACTCTCGTGCCTTTTTGAACATGTTTTAACTTTAGAGCATTGATATCACACCCCCACACACACCCTCTACACTGGAAAGCTGTTTTAATGTCACAGGATTTAGATTTAGTTGCCAACTACAAACTGCTCCGTACCCAGAATACAGCGCCCGGATGCCCTCCTCCTTGCCGATCCTGAAAAGGGCATGGAACATTCCCTTGTAGCGGACCTCCATGTACTGGGATTGACCCTGGACTTGTAACCGTGTCTTGGTGAGGTCGATGGGGAAAGTACCTGTACATTTATGTAATATGGAAAGAAAAACAGACAGACAGACAGACAGATAGACAGATAGACAGATAGACAGATAGATAGATAGATAGATAGATAGATAAAACAATCATGATGGAGAACCAACCTTGAAAGAAATGCACTACACAATTAAGCTATGACTGTTATTTTGTAGAAAATACCAAATGAGCTATTATTACTTTTAAATGCATTTAATATATTTTAAAAGGCATCATTTGCAATTCGCTGCACAATATATAATCACCAAAGGTCTATCACTATTAATCTATAAGATAGTCCATTCGTCATTTGACGCCGGTCCCACTGCCATTCGGGTGATTTTGCTGCAGAATTTCAATGAGGTCGCGTTTTCAGTGAATTTGGGATAATCCACTCTCATATTACCTCTCATACAACGACACAACGCTGCAGAGCGGTGCGTCTACACACGGGAAAACGTCAGTCTGCGGGTTATGGTGCATCACGTACCAAACTCTGCGACAATCGAGGCCATCCCTCCGTAGATGAACGGTTTCCAGTTCAAGTTGGCCATCTCTGTGGCGGCGGCGGCCGCCTCCACCTGCTGCAGCCCTGCTATGAACAAAAGCAGGCCGCCTAGATAGAGGTAAACAGACTGCTGTAATCGGACACAATAACTTAACATCTTGACTAATATCGGGAGAGCCGATGCTTCAGACCGCGGGAATCCCCAGCATCAGCATCCCAGAGCACCGCGCCGGAAAGAGACGCCTGCCTCGCCGCACATAGACGAACGCGCGACCGCATCGGTTCGAGGTTTCCACTCGATGCGAATGAGTGTCAATCAAACGTTTAACGAATCCGATAGGCTCGTATCTTCGACTGCGCCAGGGCGGGCGGAACGTCGGTGACAGCTCAAAGAGACAGCCAAGCGTCGCAGGAACGAGCGAATAAGGCGACTTCGTCAGCTAATAAACGCCGTATGCTTTTAACTGACAACTTGAGCTACCCGTTCATTTTACAGTTTTAAAAAAAAAATCGTGCAAGACGACGTGAACAGAAGGTCGTCCTCAGAAACCCCGGGCGGTCGCTAACGCTTGACGACGCATGCGCGAGAAACATACGGTTGCCGCTAATGCTATTCACCAGCTACCACTTGTGGAAATTACAGAGTCCCCGTAACAACTAACGTTTAAACAACCAAAACACCACGCACCTTTTGTGTGGGTGACAGCCTCCGCCTTGCTACTTGACTTTGTCCCCCATGACTTATCCAGATGAGCGGGGCAACTTTAATGAAACGAGGGCGCGCTGAAAAAAGTTGCAACCCCTGGATGTGACTTTCCGTAGCCGACAGGAGCGAAACGACCGGAAGTTTTGTGACCTTGCTTGAAGTGGGCGGGCGGTAAATGCAGCCACGCCCCCTCTTAGACACGTCTGTCACCTACCCGAAACAACTGTGATCCTCACGTCTGTGCTCTGCGATCCAGTGTTGCTCTTATGGCAGTACTGTCTTTATTGAACATCATTAGCCGTCCCACGGTTGCTATGATAGCGATAGTATAAAAGTATAGTGTAATAGCATAGGTATAGTGTTAGTATATCAATAGTATTAGTATATTGCCAGTACTATCTTAAAGCGATTCTATTCTATTCCATTCTATTCTCTTCTAGCATGAGTGCTACTTTGTTACTAGTAGTATCTTAGTAGTATTGTTTAGTAGAATAGTGTAGCAATATTTTAGTATAAGAGTGCTGTAGTACCGGTATTAATATATTAGCATAATTTACTAGAATAACTATAATTTGTGTATACAATTTATAAGTATAATTTATTCATCCATGCACGTTACAATACATTTGTGCATTACTTTTGCATGATTTAACATTGCGTTGATTTGCTTCAAAAAACTTCTTCATAATACGTTCCTTATGGAAAAATAAAGTGATTCTATCTATTCTATTCTACGTCAATATGTGTATTTAGCTGTTACCCTATAGGTCTATTTTGGTCAAATAAAAAAGTCAAATAAACAAATAAATATAGGTTTGATGTGACCGCAATCTATACAAACTGAAAGAATGTAAATAAATTGTGTTTTTACAGGATGAGCATGACATGTTAAGGAAATTGATCATTGAAAATGAAATCAGTGAAAAAAAACACTTTAGAAAAAGAATGTCAGTTTTATTATGTCAAATTTATTACAACTATACAAGCTGGTCACATTGTAACTTAAGATAAGCAGAGTCAAGGCCCTTTTATTTCATTGAGAATGATGAATCATTCCAATAATGTGGAATCAAAAGGAGCATCTCAGTGCTGCCATGTTAGCAGTTCAAAAACCCTCGGCCCTGCCATGTAACTAGACCACCTTCGTAGGAGTTAAAATACTCACAGCATCCATGTATAATGTCTTCACTGTTATTTTTCAGCCCGTGGTTGAGAAAGCAACTTTTCTAAGAACTCAGCATTTTCCACAGCAGGATTAGTTGCCACTGTAAAGGTGAGTTACTCATTTACATTGTGGTTTACCTCAGTGCAACTACAGCCGCTGGGTGGACACTCCACAGCAGTTTGAAACTCAAGGCCTTGCTCACAGGCATGTTGGCGGCAGTTTCTAAGGGAAGTGAGTGTTCATTCTCCAACCCATATCATATCAATCCAATCATAGATTTAATTTTCCCCAATGCTTCAAAGTTCAAACCAACAACCCTCCATTTTTAAACTCTCCTCGTTGACCTTTAGGTGACCTCTGGCCAAACATGACTGGACACACTTTACCTTTCCAGACCCAAGTGGTTATCAAGATGAAGGCGCTTCGCCCGCTCGGCTTAAAGTAACACAACACAGATGGCGACACAGTGATAGATGGCTGGTTAGGGCCTCTTGGTGTCGAGAGCAACACCCGTCATCTAATTTGTTCCATAAGGAATCTTCAGGGTTTACCCACGTTCCTTCATTCGATGCATAAACTAAATACATTTAACCATTGATTTTTATTCATGAGGGACAGTTCGAGGCCTATTCTAGTCACAAGTCTCCTGCTCTTGCATCCATGCTACCGTAACCTGTCTCTGGCTCCTGAATTTGGGAGTTAAGCCTGCAGTTTAGTTGCACCAGTCAGAAACACAGCATCAACACACCAGTCCCAGTTTAGCCGTCTTGGTTGACTTGATGGTGGCATGCAAATGACATAGTCTACGAGGTGATTCTGAAAGAAGCATTCTATTATATTCTATTCTGTTCCATTCTTACATTGCCAACAGTCTTGCGCTTCTGGTAGGACCATTCAAGGCAAACTTATCTCAGCAGTGTCTATGTGTGGGGTGAACTGAAAAATGGCCATTCAGATAGAGCCTTATGAAAGTGTCAGATGGATCAGCGAAAACCTCATCCAAACAGTCAGAATATACCGTGTTTACATAGCTTTTACCTTTTTCTGTCTTTGATCATGAGGAAAATCGAACTACTCAAGTGCCATTGAAATACATTGCAGAGGTCACCGTTAACATGGAGGAAAGGTTATCTAGGATAACCCAGAGCAGGTTAACAGGTCAGCCTCTTTTGTCTCCTGGACCACTTCCTGTTTGGATGCCTGAATGTCTGGGGGGGAAAAAAATCCTTCCCCAGGTACCAGCCTATGTGCTGCTGAAATGCATTATGAGAAATTAGGAAATGCAAAGGTCAATATGGGGCTACCTTTCATCAGAGGTGGAAAGAAATGAATTACAGCTACTCTCATTACAGTTCTTGAGTATTTTTTCCCTGTAACAGTATTTTATGTGTTTGATAAAATCTTTATTTTGAGTTGATACATAATAAAGTATTCAACTTTGCTAAATTTATTTCAATAACTGCTACGGAGTAAAAAAAAAAAGAGTCTAAATACAGAATTGGTGGGAATAACTCTTAAGAGCTGGGGGTACTGGATGTTTCTGGAGACTGAAATAGTGAAAATATAAATGTGGCTCGTTCATCCAGTGTGTTTGTCCAGGTTGTTTCCAATGATATAGGCAATGTCAAATAAAGAACATTTCCATAATTTTAGCTTGTGAAAATGAGACATGAAAAGAACAAAAGTAACTCACACAGTAATTACTCAATGATTTTTTTTACTTAAGAAACTCATTTACTCTAACTTGAGTCATTTTCTTCACCAATACTTTTACTTGTAGTCAGGTAAATTATCACTAAAGTGGCAGTATGTTTACTGTAGTATGAATTTTCAGTATTCTTTTCCACCTTTCAGGTGTATACACACTAGATCTAAAATTTTTCCCTTATTTTCTTGTACATCATGACAAATGCAGGCTTCCTTTTATTCCTAATAATACTCTCAGCACATGTAGGCTCCCTCATCACAGCTCACACGTGCTTCACAAGCACAACCCACATCAGTACTGACCAACATGGAGAAGCCTCATGCTGTGTCTTCAATGATGGGTTTGGGACCCAATTTGGATCATGCCTCACACGTAACGAGAAGAACTGTGGGTTTTTTTTGTTTTGTTTTTTTATAAGGCTGGTACAAAAGGCTAAAGGTCTCACAATGGCTAAAAAAAAAAAACTTGTGGCCAAAAACAGAATTTGGCAAAGTCAAATCCACAGCATGGTTTAGATCCACTCCACAATCCTTTACTGTGATTACTGCAAAACCGTAAAAACTCTTCGTGTTACTGAAATCGCCAAATTCTCCGCTATCACCATGACAACGGAGTCAGTGCAACCCGCTTAGCAGAGCAGGTATTGTTGAAAAGGTATGAGGAAGCATGGGGACTGTTTTAAGGGCAACACCCGACAGATACCCAGTGGGACCTGCTCGGGAGGAGGTTCACCTCCATTTTGTCAGAATTTGTTGATCTTCCCCCGTCACCAACGGTCCTCCTGGTCGTTCGGGAGTGGGGGGTTGGGGGACACACATGCACACACACACAAACACACCCCGCACCCGTTTCTCTGGGCAGACAGGTGAAACCTTAACAAAGGCTTATGAAACATGGACTCAGACGTGTTCCACCTCAAACGCATCTCACACAGCAGGCTAGAAACAATGGTCATCTGTATCAGTAGAAAATTTGACTTTTTTTTTTCCTTTTCTTTTCTTCTTTGGCTGAAAGGTACAATCCGCAATTGATACACACAGCTACTTCTGACATTATTTTGGTCAGACTCTGTAAGCAATTTTTGCTTTATCATTTACGAATGAGAAAACTGGCCAATGTTGCACCACCTTCAATTCCCTTTGATGCTTTCAGTTGTCTCCATTTCGCAAACAAATACACAACGTTGAGCCGGCCGTGAGATATGTCATGTTTCTTGTTGTCAATAGAGCAGCATTCCCTTTTGTCACAGTACTCCACACAGCGGTGGTGGTGCATGCCATTACGGATTGTACCTTTAAAATGCAGACACTGGGCGGGGTTGAGGGATCCCAATTCAAGTATACTTGGGTCAACAAAACAAAACAATTATCCAAGTGTGGGATGAGGACTTCTGCTTCCTCCTCTTCCTCCTCCTTATTCTTCTTCTTCTGCTTTTTAGTCCTCGGTGAGTGGGCGACGCAGTGCTGGTGGTCATGTCAGAGAGAGAAGAGGAAGGTGACAGGGCAGCATGGTGGGTGGAGTCAGAATGCCGGTGTGGTCATGGCGGCAGCGGCGGCGAATGGGCGGATCACAGGGTGGTTCGAAGCAGCCTCATAACACGCTGGTATAGCTGCTGGAAAGCTGTCACCAGGTTTCTGATGGGGTGGAGGGGTTGGGGTATGTAGAGAGGGGGGAGAGAGAGCCAGAGAGAGAGAGAAAAAAGCAGGATAAATGTGAACTGTGTGAAAAAAAGTTTCAAAAAAGCAAGATTAAAGCTACAATCCTAAATCCTCTATGTGTAAAAAAAAATTGCACTTTTTGATATTTTCTACCATTGGTGTATTTAAGACAACAGCAAATCCATCAGTATCCAAATACATTTGTGTTGTCCTTCTAATGGTTGGTGTCTGGTAAGACTTTGCAAGGAAAAATGACAGAGTGCATAGTGTTTTCCATCTTCATCATAGCAGCCAAATGAGGAAGACGAAGGCAGGTAGTGTTGCGTTTGAAGAAGTTAAGTTGTTGTGTCTAATATGCAGATATGACAGAACAAGCTGGTAGAAGACCCCTTCACCAACAGATAGTACAACATCAATAAGTAAAACTCAGGTTCAACCAGGTTTTTTTGGTTGGTGGTGGGGAAGGTGCTGACACAACAGCACTGCTGACTCTCACAACAGCACGTTTGAATGGAGCTCTGGCATTTGGGCTCTGGTCACACCAGCATTTATGATGGCAATATTTCGCACTGAAATCAGTTCATTTGAATGGAAATGTTGTGATCAGTTGATTCAATTCTGGTAGCAAAGTAAAATGGCTTCACAACTTCATGTCGAGTTCAACTTCGGTGAACTCTTAACACGCACATTTGCATCGTCGACTGATAGCAAAACTGCTTCAACTGTGTTGACCTGTGATGGAGTGGCTGCTAGGGAGCGTCTAAAATGGAGGACAGTACATTATCCAATTTCCAATTTCACAATGACTGGGGAGGAATCTCGCGCTGCCAAATTCTGGTTTGACTGCAACCTCCAAGTGGTCAAACACCGCTGCAGTTTGCAGGATCACCAGAGGAATCAGTTACAATCTTCAGGTCTGTCATCTTAAGTCAAAGAGAGAGAAGGATGACAGAAACAAACATTGAGATAGGAGGGCAAGAGTAGAATGAAATGAAAGTCTGTTTTTTTTATATTATCTCTTCTTAATTCTAGTTGTGTAGGTATGTTAGATACTCTTTAGATACTCTTAATTCTAGAGAGAGAGCAGGAGATGGAGAAAAGGTTGGAGTAAAAAAAGAGAAGAAAAGCCACACACACACTCTTGCTTGTTTGCTGGTTGTCCATTGAGTCTGATGATGGCATCCCTCCTCATTAACAATGTGTTCTTTGATGACTGTAGAGTCCAATTCTTGATCCACAAGTTTTATTGCACATTGGACATATGGAGTCTGAGTTAGTGGGGGCAGGCATGGTTTGTGTGTCCTTAGTCTTTTCTGTTGTTTTTTCACATTCCTCTCCCTTTTCCACCTGTTCTAGGATACCTCTGTGGCAGATCTCCTGCCAGTTGGAACGGTTGATGGCAGCTGGCTCCACTCTCAAGGGGTCAATACAACACTTCTTCAGTGATGTTTTTAGCTGGTCTTTGTATCACATCTTCTGACCACCTGTGGACCGGCGGCCCAGATGAAGCTGTCCATACAGGACTTGATGTGGCAGGCATTCTTGAGGCATCCAGATGACATGCCCAAGCCAGCACAGTTGGTGTTCAGTGACCATGGCTTCTATGCCCTTGCAGTTTATCTTAGCAAGAATCTCGGCATGGGGAACACAGTCATGCCATGTGACCCCCATGATTCGCTGCAGACACCTTATGTGGAACCGCTCCAGCAACCTTGGATGGTGGCTGTATGTGACCCAGGCTTCACACCTGTATAGGAGAGTTGTGATGCAGGTGGCTTTGTAAATGGCAATTTTGGTGTGCGGATGGAGGTGTTTGTTTGGGAAGACCTTACATCGGTGTTTGCCAAAGGCTACGGAGGCTTTTTTGAGTCTATTGTGAATTCATGATCAGTGTTGCAGCCCTCAGAAAGGATGCTGCCCCGGTATTTAAAAGATGGAACGGAACAACTGAGAGTGATTGGTGTTCTATAGTGAAGACAGGCATAGTGGATGGGGGGCTGGACCTCCATTGGCATAACACCTCAGTCTTGGTGGTGTTGACTGATAAACCCAGCCTGCTGTAGGCATTTACAATTGTGGCAAGGATGGTTTGCAAGTCTTCTGGTGTGTGAGCTACAAGAACGCAGTCATCAGCATACTGCAGCTCAAGGACTTGCACTGCTGACAACTTGGTGGTTGACTGGAACCTTCAAATGCTGAAGAGGTTTCCATCTACCCTAAAGTTTATTGTGACCCCACTACTGCCTTCCAGATCTTTATGAAAAAGCCTTGTGACACAAAATGCTGAAGAGCACCGGTGCCAGCACACACCCCTGCCTCACTCCAATGCATACATTAAAGGGTGCTGGTTCCTGTCCTCCTATGGCCACCCGTGCCACCATCCCATCATGGAACTGGGACAGAATGTTCACAAATTTGCTCGGACAGCCAAATTTTCAGGATTTTCCCAAGTATCTCTCGTTTCACAGTGTCAAAAGCTTTGGAGAGGTTGACAAAAGCCATGAAAAGGTCCTGATGTTGTTTGTGGCACTGTTCTTGTAGCTATCTTACTGTGAAAATCATATCCACAGTACTCCTGTTCTTCCTGAAACCACACTTTGTCTCTGGCAGCAGATGTTCTGTCAAGTGCTTCACCATCCTGCATAGCATGGCCTGTGCTAAGACCTTGCCTGCAACAGCTAGCGGGGATATGCTGTGACCACTGCCACAGATGGACTTGTCACCCCTGTTTTTGTACAGGGTGACAATTTTAGCATCCCCCCGTTGTTGAGGGACACTCTCCTGGTTCCAGACCTGCAGGATGTACTGATAGATCATTCTAGTGCACAAGTATTCTTGTTTTAGGAGTTCTGCTGAGATACCAACACTGCCAGAGAACTTATTGTTCTTGAGGAGTTGATGGCTGCAAGTACTTCTTGAAAAGTTGGCGAGTGGTCGAGGTCTGGGATGGGCAGATGAATTGGTAGCTCTTCCAGGATGGATTGGTCGGTTGGTGAGTGCTGGTTAAGTAGGGCTTCAAAATGTTCAGCCCACCTTGCCAGGATTCACTTTTGGTGTTTCAGGGTTGTTAGTTCATCCGCTGATTTTAAGGGTGTAATAGAGCAGTTCCTAGAGCCATACATAGTCTTTATAGAATGTAGTGTTGTCTATCATTTCTGTCAGCATAGGACTGAATCTTGTCAGCTTTGTTCTCCACCATGTATTTTGCAGTGTGCAAGGTTGTTTGTACCTCCTTACATGCTATTTGCCACTGCTGCCGAAAGATGGGAGATGCAGGGCAGTTGAGAGTAGCCTTGTGTGCCCTATACATGGTTTCCAGCAGGGATGTGATGGTGTCACAGTTCTCGTCAAACTAGTCCTGATGTTTTCTGGCTCTGTAGCCTATACAGTTGACAGCAGCTTGATGTAGCAATTAGGTTAGGAAGGTCCATTTCTGATCCATAGAATTGTTAGAACTCAGAATGGCCTCAAACTCTAGTGCCATTGTGCCTACAGAGCGACAGAACTCATTCTGTGCTGGGGCTGACTTCAATTTAGCACAGTTCAGTTGCTTTTTTATGGGTTTCTTGAGACGCTGTGGGGGTCTCACTTTGATGTGGAGTTTGGTTCATGATCAGGCGGTGATCCATCCAGCATTCTGCATCTCTCATGGCCTGGGTCAACAAGACATCACTAGTGTCAATATGTCTTGTTATGATATAATCCAGCAGGTGCCAGTGTTTAGATCGTGGGTGCATCCAGGATGTTTTGTATTTGGTCTTCTGCTGAAACAGTGGGTTCATAATGGCGAGGTCATGCTCTGCACAGAGTTTTAGCAGCCTGAGACCATGTGCATTAACCTGACTAATCCCATGCCTACCAAATACTCCACTCTACATACCATTGTTGTTTCCTACCCTAGCATTAAAGTCTCCCAGAAGACATGATGAAGGGCCTCATCTATTTGTTGGTAGAAGCTGTCCTTCACACCATTGTCTCTCTCTCTCTCTCTCTCTCTCTCTCTCTCTCTCTCTCTCTCTCTCTCTCTCTCTCTCTCTCTCTCTCTCTCTCTCTCTCTCTCTCTCTCTCTCATCTCTCTCTCTCTCTCTCTCTCTCTCTCTCTCTCTCTCTTCTCTCTCTCTCTCTCCTCTCTCTCTCTCTCTCTCCTCTCTCTCCTCCTCCCTCTCTCTCTCTCTCTCTCTCGCTCTCTCTTCTCTCTCTCTCACACACTCACACACACACACACTAACCGAGCTCCGACGGAGACACAGTTGTTGCGGTTGGGGTTGAGGCAGAAGAGCGACGCGACGCAGTAGACACACAACACAGCAACATGGAAAGGAGCCGTCTCTTTAAAGACATCTTAAGTCTGAAGAAAAAAAAAATCAAAGATCATGTTAAAACAGAAAAAAAAAGTTTGCACGTCTGGAAAAAAAAAAAAAAAAAAAAAAAAAAAAAAAAAAAAAAAAAAAAAAGAAAAAAAAAGGACCTCGAAAGGGCAAAAACACCTCTTCTGTGTGATCTTCACACAGTAAAATAATTAATTAAAACACTGAGTTATCATTAAAGTACAATCAAACTACTCATGAGATCCTTACAATCTTAAACAAGAAGGTTATGCATGTGTGTCTTCCTCCCGACTTCTTCCACCATGGGCAAATCCAGATTTATCAAAATGATTTTTCCAAATAATGGAGACAGGAAGGAAGATTCAGCCTATCATTAAGGGAGTTGGGCCTTACAGAAGAGATGAGTCAAACTATGTTTTAACATATAACTATCATTTTTTTTATCCTAGGTGTCGACAAATAACTTTATTGACAAACTATGTCAGTCACAATGATGGTCTATTGAATTAAATCATTATTATCACATTTGAAGCAGTAAGAACACTAGTCATCTTGAAAAAAATAAATTTTGAATTATTTTGACTTTGTCTGACTCTTCAACAGCCAAATATTTTCAGAATTGATTGGTGAGGTAGACCTGACCCCTTAATCCACAGATCAGCGTCTAGCCAGTGTCTGCCTGTGGCATGTGGTGCAGACAGCCAGCCGCGCTGGATATGTTTGCCTGAGGAAGGTAATACATCACTCCTCCTCATCCCTGCCAAAAATACATGAACACACGTCACCTCAGCTATCCAGTCCAGCTTTTATCTCCAAAACAGGTTTGTTTCCAACAGGCCTTCCTCCTGCACCAAAGATCTCCCCCTGTATCAAAAGAACTTGTCCAGGCTGAGGCGGATTCGTAGGAAAACTGAAATGGTGTTTGTGAGGATGGAGTTTGGCGGAGCCAGAGGTGTAAACAGGCTCGTAGTTCCTGCTGGCGGGTGGCACTGAACACTGGGCACAATGACTGCTGACTGGCGTTTTGTTTTGAATGGACCTGAAAGGTCTAGCAGGGGTGAATAACATTCCAACATTGTATGTCTGCTGGAGCTGGGGGGTGATTTTGGCTCAGCGTTGGGAGGGAGGCTGATGTAAATCCCTCTGTAATTAAAAAAGTACAGGATTTTTTCCCCTCTGTGTGATGGGTGGATGGTTACAATGTCACACGGATGTGTTGAAACACACTGATACTGTCGATGGTCTGAGGATGCCCAACAAAGTGGCAGGGATCATTTTTTTATCATCACGCCACAGTGCTCTTGGTTTCTGTCCTGAGACTGATCAAATCTTCACTGGACTGTCAAATAGACATTAGTGAGTTATTATAGCCAAGCTTCAAATTGAATTAAGATTTTAGCATGTTTTTGCATTACAAAACCACATCAGATTATGTCTTAAAAAACTGAAAACCACAGTACTCACAATGATCAAATCTGGACCTTAAAGACCTTAAAGAGTTATTATAGCATGTCTCATATTATGAAAGCCCTTTTCTATTTGTGAAGTAGATATTTAGAAGCTATTTCTAAGGTCGAATAAGACCAGAGTATATGAGTGGCTATAGAAAAGAGCCCCTGGAGCTGCAGCTGGTAGGGGATCTAGTGTGTTGTTTATGGACATTTTGGCAGGGAGGAGCCTTGCTGTCACAGAGGCATTAACCAGCTCAACAGACATACAGGGGACAGTCAACTTACCAACACTGAGACAAGATGCAGTGTGTTTCTGGGTCACATTATATGTAATAGGGCCAGTGACGTACTGGCCATCAGCCATACTGGGACGAATCCCGGTGGGCCGGTGCATTGGTGGGCCAGTGGACTGTCAAAACATCCATACAGGCCCAGTGTGTCTGTCATTCGGGTGCACATGAGAGCATGCTGCGTGTGTGTTCCGGTACTGGGCTCACTGGCCAATCACAATCAAGTTAGCTAATGCACGTTAACATTCTGGTAGCACGCCACAGTGAGACGGTCAATGTTGTAATGTGATCATTATAAAATAAATCAATTCTAATTAGGATAATGGTAATATAGCCATACTCCTGCTAGGGGTAGCTGTTTGTTAGGTGACACTGTTTTCGGGAGTTTCCGGGTTGTGGGGTTCTCTCTATTTCGTTTTGTCTGTGTGTGTGTGTGTGAGGGGGAGGAGGGGGTAAGCTCCTTCACCTCACCCCTACCAGTCGACATAAGCCTCTGTGTAAAAGTATTGTTTTTGCCCGGCCTAGATAAAGTTGATCTTGGAGTATGAAGTTGTCATGTGGTCCTTTTTAAAAGTAGAAGTTACCACATATTTTTGGTGACGAGGTAAACTGGGTTTTGTTTTTGTTTCGTTTTTGTTTTTTCAGATGTGTCATCCGCCACGGCTGTAGCCATGGCAAACCATGGCTCTGGACCCTGGGCCTTCAGTAGGACCACATGTGGCAATAAAAAAATCAAACAGCAATAAAAATAATAGCCAGAGCCCTGTCACATGGAAGTTCAGCATATTAAAGGTTTATTTGCCCTATCTGGCTTCACAACACACGTTCCGGAAAACCTTATAATCCAGCTTCTAGTATACCCCTCTGATCAATCGTTTACAAACAATTAAAAATAATTTACAGATGCCTCATTAGAACAGTAGACGTCAGCAAAAGTTGCATAATTTTGAGAGAGAATAAAAATAGAGAAAACCAGCCGATTATTAAAAAAAGCTGCGTACTCACCAAATGACGATCACTTGAAAACAAAGTCCACCCTGCGATCCTTTTTAACAAAGTGTGCAATTGCTGGGTCATACAGTTTGTCCTTTGACTTCAACTCCAGAAGTTCTTTCTAAACTGAGATTAAAGCCAAGGCTGACAGACGAGCCTGTCCAGTGCTGTTTCTTGTGTACGTTTTTATCCTTTTCAGTGCTGAGAATGTTCTCTCCATGGAAGCTGTGGACACAGGGAGGGTTAAGACTAGGCAAGTGAGAAGGTGGAGTTGGGGCATACTTTCGGTCAGTCCCTTTTGCTGGAGAAAGTGGAGGAGATAAGAAGGGCTCCATCCTTCGAAGTCCAACATAGCGTACATTACATACAGCTCAGTCTTCAGATGGGATATATCGAAGTGGCACCCATAACTTTCCTCCAGACTGCAGAGAGCCGTGTTGGGGAAGCTCTGCCTATATGCAGTAAACTGCTGTGAGTCTAGTAGTGCAAGAAACAAGTCTCTCGTGGTCTTTGAACCTGTCACTCACCAGTGTGTGCAGGTTGTCCATTATCCCACTGTGTAGTTGTTGGTAATGAGTGCGCATTTCATACTGTGCTCCAGCCTGCTCCCTTCTAGATATCTCAGTCTCACCAACTGTTTCCTTATAGATGGCATGGAAGTTCACCCTCTCCCTCTCAATGGTGTCACAAAAGTCACTAATCCTCTTCAGACAAAACTGCATGTCCAACATTTTAGTCTGCAGAATGTCAAACAGTACATCGGATTGTACAAAGATGGCGTTGAAGGTAGCTAGAAAGAAACGGAACTCGAAGCTGGACATAAGGTTGGCATACCCATCTGCACAGCAAATGTTGTCAGCATCGAAGTCCACGTGATGATCTACAATTTGCTCAAACACCTCTCATAGTTCTTCTCTCCTCTCATAAACTGTGTTGACCAAGCAAGATAAATACATTGACTGTGTTGAGGCAACTCTGGGTAGTCGGCGCTGGCATATGCCATCCAATAATTTTGTGTGTTTAGGTGATCTTGAGAAGAAAAAAAAAACGTTGCCAGGCCACTGAGATGGGTAAAAAAGATTTTGCATTCCCTGATCTTGGCAGCACCTTGAGACATGATCAACATGATCTCTCTCTTGGGAGAGAGATCCCTCCTCTGTTGCGCTCCCTGAGGTTTCTTCCTATTTTTTCTCCCTGTTAAAGGGGTTTTTAAGGGAGTTTTTCCTTATCCGATGAGAGGGTCTAAGGACAGGATGTTGTGTTGCCCACTGAGGCAAATTTGTAATTTGTGATATTGGGCTATACAAATAAAATTGATTTGATTTGTGTATGCATAGTAGTGAACAAACCATACCTGTGGGATTGCTTCCTTTACTCTGCCTGGCCTGAACTCCATCTAGACCACAGGCCATCACCATAGCTCCATCATACCACTGAACAACTACTTTTGAAGTGCATCTGACCTTGTTAAGAAAGACAAGAATGCGAGCTGCAACAGCCTCCGCTCGCTAGTCTGCAGTGACATCCTCGAATCAGAAAAAAATCTCTCCTTCATGCCACTGTCAGTGATGTAATGTAACTCAAGTGACATCTGTGCTGAGTTACTCACATCGGTTGTCTCATCAACCATGACTGCTACAAATGCTATGTTCCTCACCTCATCCTTCACTGCATCCCATAACACCTCGGCAGTGGCACTGATCAGGTCATTCTGGATTTTGCTTGACGTACCAGCAAATACCTCAGCTGTTGCCAGGTGGCATCTCAGCTCACTGTCATATTCAGCTAAGTAGTCCAACAACTCCGAATAATTCCCCTTGTTTGCCAATTTTCTGCTCTCGTCATGTCCTCTAAACGGTAGTTCCTGCTTCCCCAAAAGCACCACAGTATAGATGAGCCGTTTCAAAATCTCCCTGTTCTGTCTCACCTATAGGCAGAGATATGTGTCACTAGAAACTAAATTTGAATCATTTATATTTGAATTTTAATTGATCAACTTGAATAAGTGCATTAAAAAACTGAATTTGACTCACCACTGTGTTTGGTAGGCCATGTCTGGCAAAAATGGATTTTGTGTGTGTTATGACACAGGCTGATGATGTGTTTGACAGCAATGCCATTTCAGGAAAGTTTGAATAACAGTCAATGACCACTAAAGAGTCTTTACCTTTGAGATGAGACAAGTCCATTCCTACTTTGTGCCATGGTGCTGTTGGCACATCTGCTACTATCTTTGGTTTGCTTGTTTCTGTGTTTCTGACATGTCTCACACCTGTTTATGAGTCTCTCAATGTCTTTATTAATTCCAAACCAGAAGACTGTCTCTCTCGCCCTCCTTTTGCCCTTTGACTCCGAGGTGACCTTCATGTCATCTTTGTAGTATGTCCCGTCTCAATTCTTGTGGGATGATGACTCTGTTTTGCTTCAGCAACGGTCCATCAACAACATCAATTCACCTCAGATGTTGTAGAACAATGGACAGGAACCTGCAGGCCATCCATTTTTTATTTTTTTTATGTTCTCAATGACATGTTGCAGCTCTGTGTCTTTTGCTGTTTCCTCAGCTGTTTGTCTGCACTTTGTGTCTTATACAGGAAGCGCAGCAGACACCATGTTCACATGACCTTGAACATCCTCTTCGGTTGTACTAATTTTCCCTGTGGGTGCTCGTGAGAGTGCGTCGGCAAAGATCAGGTGCTTTCCTGGCATGTAGATCAGCTCCAAGTCATATCTCTGCATTTTCATCATAAGCCATTGAATTGTTGGTGACATCTCATTCAGGTTCTTTTTGATGATGGCAACCAGTGGATAGTGGTCTGTCTCAACAGTGAAGGTGGGTAAGCCATATATGTAGCTATGGAACCTTTTTAGGCCAAACACTAACACCAGGCATTCTTTTTCTGTCTGAGCATATCAACACTCTCTGTCTCTGTCATGGACCTGGATGCATATGCCACTGGTTTCCAATGCTCACCTTCAACCTGTAACAGTACTGCACCAATTCTGTCCTTAGAGGCATCAGTTGATATTTTCACCCTCACAACTGCATAGGTGCAGTTGTGAGTGTCTCTTTGAGCTTCTGCCAATTATGCTCATGTTTGGCTGTCCATTTGAACTCATTCCATTTGAACTCAGTGCCTTTGTGCAGGAGCTCGCGGATGCAGGGTGTTTTTGCAGACAGGTTAGGAATGAATTTACCTATAAAGTTAACCATTCCCATAATGCGTAGCACACCTGTTTTGTCTGTGGGCCTTCGCATGTCCTGTATGGCATTGATTTTTTTTCTTGGTCAGGTTGGACACCTTGTGCAGAGAGCTTGTTTCCGAGGAAAACAATTTTTTAAATTTGAACCTCTGCTCTAAGTCGAGCACACTCATTTGTTAATGCTCTGACTGTAGCTTTGCAGGCTGCATTTGAACATGGTTCCACGATGCCAGGGGCTATGAGTGGCTTGAAAGTAATCGTACTCACAGTCTGCCTGTACTACCATGGTGTTGGTGTCATAGCTGGTGCTGGAAGGGGCCACAATCTCATGGTCAGTGTCACTGCTAGGGGCCAAAGCCTCAGTCCTTTTCCGTTCCATCTGCTGGGTACGCTCAAACCTACTGTTGGTGTAGATGTTTTTCTGCCGCTGTCCAGCTGAAGTGTGTGCAAACAGGCTGGGTACATAATCAGGGCTCATAGGGTTGTCATTTTTTCTTCCTAAGCAGACAGAGAGGCAAGAATGGTATAATATTACATGTGTGCATACCATCAAGATATTGACCAACCTGAGCAAGGTAAGTTCCCTTTCATCTTTTTCTCTCAGACATTTAAGCTGCAGGTAAGTACTATAATGTATATTTAACAAGAAGGGTGAGCTCTGCGCGCATCTGCTGATTGGCAATCCGGTGCTCCTCAGTGAGGACACGCATCAAGGCAGAGAGGAACACTGGAGCAACCCTGGCAGTTGAAGCCTTTTTTTTTAAGGTGTAAGTGAAAGAAGGTGCTTTCATCTGAACCTTTAATAAAAAGGATTCAACTTTTGAATAAGTGCAGAGGTAAGTAAGGGTAGAACTATTGGGTTTAATAACTTTCCTTTTTTTAAAATAGCTGGGCAGGTGATTAGTGTAATAAATCTGACCATTACTTCTTTTCCCTCACAGGGCAAGATAACGTTAGCTAGCTTACTACACAATCTGAATAGTTAGCTAGCTAACATTAGCATATGTGTGCTAAATAACAAGCTTATGCTACTGCTGTAAGCGTTTTCCTGATAAAGGGAGCTAAAAGCTATAAATAATAATTAGCTAAGTTAAAGGCAAACGTAACTTACCGGTGACAAAGTGTTGACTGCACAATCGGGAGTTAGAAGTTGGCTGCCAGTGGTCCCTTCTGACTGAAGCCAGCCATTTATTCCGCCGATCTAGCTCCTTTGGGATTGAATAAAGTTGTAGTCCGGTGTTTCCTCTGACGACTGTTGTTACAGCCAACAGCACAACATATCCCGGGCATATTGTATGAACTTTTTTTGGGTGTGTGTCTAGAGACTCTAGAATCACAACACAACTAGTCTACTCTGGCAGTAGTGGTTGTGCCGCCGTGACCCGGACACAAAAATGGCGGCGCAGAAAACACATTGACGTCACAGGGTATCCATGAGGAGCGCGATTGCTCTGCTTTGATTACGATGTCGCTTACTTGCCTGGGTCAGAAAACAACACCGCTGACTGTGTGGAAGCTGAACCGGAGTTTGTAGCTTTGCTTTCCGCTGCTGGCTTGTCTGCCGTCTCTTCGGACACAAATCACTGATGTTTGGATTTGTAATGTCCGTAGACGCCTTGTCTTACTGACATAAGAATAATTCAAGAACGAGCCGACTTCGTAGGTTCTTAACTGCGTAGCTTTTACTAGCGTTCATCCGACATACAACCTTCATAACATGCGCTTCCAGCTTCCTGTATACGTCACACGCACTGCACGTACACCCGTGAGTAGGTCAAGTTAAACACGTGACCTTTCATTCATACATCTCCCCCTCTAAGATGATTTTCTAACCTGTATATCACCCCCCTTTTCACAAAAAAATAAAAAATCCCCCACAGTACACAAGTCCATACGCCTCACAAATCCAGCCGGATTGCAGGCTTGCTCACCCTGCCAGAGCGAGTAACATATGGTGTGGAAGTTGGCATTTCTGCTGCTCGGGACTCATCCGTGTTTCCACTCTCCCCTGGAGTGACATGGTCAGGATCCCTGCTGACAAAGGTGAGTGTTTTAGGTGTGGCCAACAGGTGGCGCCTGTTCCGTCTGTAATGTTCACCTTGAGCTGTCTCCACTATGTAGGATCTGGGAGTGGAGCTCTGACTGTGAACAACTGCTGGCATTGTCCATGTTTTCTGTCCATCAGGTTTGGTGAGTACTGCGTCAGTGGGCGCAGTGTCCGCACGCCGTTCCTGCGGTTGTAGTAGAAAGCCTGCCTCGATTTGGCTACGGCGTCAGCGGTTTTGATCAGTTCCTCTTTAGGCCAGGCCGGTTTCAGGTTATGCTGCAATGTGGGTAAGGTGGTTCTGAGTCTCCTACCCATGAGCAATTCCGCTGGACTGGCTCCAGTGGAAGAAGAGGGTGTAGCTCTGTATGTCAACAGGGCGAGGAGAGGGTCTTCCTGCCTTAATATGCTTTTGGCTATCTGAACAGCCCTCTCTGCCTGTCCATTACTCTGGGGGTAGTGTGGGCTTGAAGTCACATGGATGAAATCATAATCCTCACTGAACCTCCTCATCTCTTCTGAAACTAGCTGTGGCCCATTATCACTAACTACAATTTCAGGGATACCAAAACGTGCAAATGTAGCCTTCAGCCTAGCTACAACCTGACTGCTAGTAGTTGTTGGTAGATTTAGGATCTCCAAAAACCTGGAATAATAGTCAGACACTATCAAGTAGTTTTGCTTTTTGTACTCACACAGGTCTATGCCAACTTTCTGCCATGGTCTGGATGGGAGCTCACTTGACATTAAAGGCTCTTTTCTCTGTGTGTTCTTGTGTTCTCTGCAGAATTGACATTGCTGTATCTTTGTTGTAATGTGCTCTGTCATTTTGGGCCACCACACTGACTGGCTAGCTCTCTCTCTGCACTTAACTATCCCCTGGTGCCCGTCGTGTATTCTGTCTAAGATCACCTCCCTCATCTCTGTGGGAATGACGATACGACTGCCTCTGATGACTAAACCATCTACCTCAGATAACTCCCCTCTCACCTGATAAAAGTCTCTGACTGTCTCCGGCACTTTATCGACATACTCAGGCCAGCCGTGTCTGATGAAGCCCAACACTGTCTGGAGCTGCAGATCCCCATCCGTGCTCTGTTTTATCTCCTGCATCCTTTGAGGTGTGGCAGGCACCTGGCACACGATGGCATCAATGTGCGCTGCAACATCATCATGAGAAGCACCATCTCCGTAGCGCTGCTCTGGGCCTCTGGAGAGTGCATCAGCCACAGCTAAAGTTTTGCCTGGTGCGTATTCAGCCACTGCATTGAAACGCATCAGCCTCATTAACAGTCTCTGGCACCTAATGGGCACATTATCCAAGTCTTTGCTGTTCATGAGAGGCACTAGTGGTTTATGATCGGTGATAAGTCTGAAATTGTCAAGCCCAAACAAGTACTTCTCGAACCTTTCACATGCCCAGATGCTGGCTAAGCACTCTTTCTCGATCTGTGCGTACCTTGTCTCTGCGTCACTCAGCCATCGGGAGCAGTAAGCCACGGGCTTCCAGTGTTCCCCGTGCTGCTGGAGCAGAACGCCTCCCAGCCCGTAGCTGCTGGCATCTGCTGACACCACCGTAGCCTTAGTGACGTCATAAAAGGTGAGTACCGGGGCGGTGGCGAGTGCTGCTTTAAGGTCTTGGAATGCTGTGTTCTGTGCAGGTCCCCACAGCCACTCTGTCGTTGCTTTAAGCAGTCCATAAAGCGGCTGACCTACAGTGGACAGCTCTGGGACGTATTTTGCCAAATAGTTCACCATCCCGAGGAACCTCTTGAGTTCCGTCACGTTCTGGGGCTGAGGAAAGTTCTCTATTCCGGCCACTTTGTCCGGGTCAGGTCTGATGCCTGCCTCGTTGATGATATGACCAAGGAAGCGGACTTGTTTCTGTTTGAACTTGCATTTCGCTTGGTTCAGTTTGAGGCCTGCTGTTTCAATGACCCCCAGCGCCTCTGCTAGGCGCCGGTCATGGATTTCCTCAGTCTCTCCATGTATAAGGATGTCATCCATGTACACCTCTGTGCCCTCTAGCCCGGTCAGAGTTTCCGCCATCTTTCTCTGGAAAATCTCTGGAGCACTCGTTATACCAAATGGAAGGCGGCAGAAAGCATACCTCCCAAATGGGGTGATGAAAGTGGTGAGCCCCCTGCTGTCTTCATGCAAGGGGATCTGGTAAAACCCACTTGCTGCATCCAACGTTGTGAAGAACTTTGACCCTGCGAGCCTTGGCATTATTTCCTCCATAGTGGGCAGCACGTATTTCTCACGTTTCACCGCTCGATTCAGCCTCCTGAGGTCAGCGCAGCAGCGAACCTCTTTCTTGTTCGGTTTCAGCACCGGCACCATAGCGGCGCACCATTCTGTGGGCTGAGTCACTTTTTCAATAATGCCCTCATTTTCCATGCGCTGCAGTTCTTTCTTAACCAGTGGTACAAGTGGCAGCGGTATCCGTCTGGCTGTATGCACCGCGTATGGCTGGGCACCCTCCACCAGAGCTATTTTCACTGGGTCTGTTTTCAGCAGTCCACTTGAACCGAAAACTCCACTGACCTCATTCATCCGCTTCACTAGACCCATCTCCACTGCCTCTGGACGACTCAGCAGACAGCTGCCTCTCCCCTTGATCACATACACTGGAAAGGAGTATTGTTTCTCCTTGTAGTTGGTTGTGGCTTGAAACTGTCCTATGCAGCTGATGTTTCCACCTGGGCTTATGAAGCATGTGTCAGGAGGTCCCAGTTTTATGTTTGGCTTCAGCTTTTTAAATGTCCCTTGGTTGATAACAGTAGCGTCAGCCCCCGTGTCAATTTTAAAGGTTATTGGTACATCACTTATTGTTAAACTAACAGTCCAATCTTCCTGACTGCTCTCTTTGCCAACTTCTCCCAGAAAGTACAGCTGTTTAACCTCTTCAGTGACTTCTCTCACCGCTTTAGAGTGACATACACGCTCCCAATGTCCCTTTTTATGACACTTGTTGCACTTACTGTTCGTTGCAGGACACTTCCGCTCATCGGTGTGCTGCGTCTTGCCGCACCTCCCGCATTCCTCTACTTTGTTGGTTGCCGGACTGCTGCCACCATGACGCTGTCCGCCCTTTTTGTTTTGGCGTCCGTCCCGCCGTCGGACAACATTGACGTTAGCCAGCTGGGCCTCTGGTTGGTTAGCTTGGAGGCTGAGCTGCTTTGTTATTGCCTCCGCCTGGCGCACTTGTTCAATGACGTTCACCAGAGTAAGGTCCGCTGTGAGCTGGAACTGACGGGAGAGCACCTTATCTTTTGTGCCCACTACCAGACGATCTCTGATATGTTCATCCCTCTTGTCCCCAAAATCACAGTGTTCAGACAGCTCATACAATGTCCGGATGTACATCTCCGCTGTCTCTCCTGGCTGCTGGCTACGTTGATAGAAGCACGCCCTCTCATGTATGATGTTACGGCGGGGAATAAAGTAGTCGTCGAACCTTTTCAGTACGATATCATAGTCCACTTTATCGCCCTCCGCCGCGAAGTCACACGAGCTGAATATCTTTTCAGCCTCGCTGCCCATTGCATAAATCAGCGAACTCACTTGAATCTCCCCGTCGTCTTTATCCAGCTTTGCCGCGAGCCTGAAGCGCGAAAACCTTTGTTTCCACTCCGGCCATTCAACGGGGCAGTCAAACTTGAATTCATTCGGCGGATTAAACTTCGGCATGACCGCTCGTGTTCAGATACACAGACTATTCTGACACCATGTAATGTCCGTAGACGCCTTGTCTTACTGACATAAGAATAATTCAAGAACGAGCCTATTGTATTTAGAAATCACGTCAGGACACAGCGCTGTCGCTCGACACAACCTCTCCGTGGCATTCTTTATTTAGACTGACACAGCATCAAAGGCAGACCCGATCAAACAACCCAGAGCCCGCAGGCATCACCAATCGATCCCAGCACAATAGAACAGCACCAAATCAAATGCAGCACTGTCGATGTGTGCATACATAACATTCCCCCCCCCCCCGGCAAGATTTCAAACATGAAAGGTTGACACAAAGTCCTCTAGGTGGCCAGGGCGTAAACGTGTGCGAACAGGTCGCGGGGCGGCCTGAGGCTGGTCAGGCCGAGGTGGGGAGGGAGATGGCAGGGGAAGCTGAGGCCCAGAAATGTCTGGGGCCCGTGTAGGAGCTGCATGAAGCCCCGGGGCGTCTCGCCATGCTGAGGGAATGGCTATGGTTGTGTCACCAGCTGTGTGTGGCGGAGCTGACACCTTCCGTAGACGACTGGAGTGCCACCGAGTGCCATCGCTGAGGAGGTAAGTGGCTGGGCCCAGCTGACGGGTGCCTTGGAGAGGAGAGGACCAGTATGAAGCCATTTTATTGTCCCTGTGGGGCCTGCGGACCCTGACCCAGTCTGACACATTGATGTCTGGCACCCTGGTTCGTTTTGACTGGTCAAACCGTTGCTTCATCCGCGTCTGCTGACGAGTGACTGAGGCTCTGACCCCAGAGGGAGGTGCCTGAGGTGTGGAGGGGCGGAGCCTGTCAAGGGGCATGCACAGTTCCCGGCCTAGCATGAGAGAGGCTGGGGAGACGCCTGTGGTCGAGTGCTGTGTGGCCCGATAGTGCAGCAGAGTGTGACGGATGGCCTGCGTGAAAGAGCACCCTTGGGCCATGTGTGCTCTGAGGCCGTTCTTCAGTGACTGGTGAAAACGTTCAACGCCGCCATTGGCCTGGGGGTGGTAGTACGCAGTGCGTATATGACGGATGCCCTTGCTGTCGAGATAAGCAGTGAACTCAGCAGAGACCAGCTGAGGGCCGTTGTCAGTGGTGATGGCCTTTGGGAGGCCCCAGCGAGAGAAAAGAGAGTCCAGGAAGTCGATGATGATCTGTGAGGTCACAGTGCCGGAAGTGGTGAGTTCAGGCCATTTTGAGTGTAGATCGTAGGCGACCACCATGAAGCGTTGGTGGTGGGGAACTCCATGGATCTCACCACAAATGTCCAACTGCAGGTGTTCCCAGGGCTGAGAGGGCCAGGCGAGAGGTTGCAGGGGTGGGGGAGCCTGATGGCCAGTCTTGCCACTCACAAGGCAGGCAGAACAGTCCTTCACCAGAGCCTCAATATCTCTGTCTATCCCCGGCCACCACACCAGGTCTCGGCAGCGCTGTTTCAGTTTCACAATGCCCAGGTGGCCTTCATGCGCCGTATTCAAAACACGTGCACGGAGAGCAGCTGGGACCACTGTGCAAAACCCACGTGCCACGCAGGTGTCGTTCCAGCAGGAGAGCTCCTGTCTGACTCGGGCGAACGCAGCCAGCTCCTCTGGGACCTTGTGAGGCCAGCCGTTCTGGATGTAGGTGCGGAGCTGGGAGAGGACAGGGTCCTGTTCGGAGGCTGCCCTCAGCTCCTGCAGAGAGACAGTGGCCTGGAGGGGTGTGTGTAGCATTTGGACAATGTCCTTTTCCACACAGTCAGTGTCCGTCTGTGGAGCTGGGGTGGAGACAGAGCGAGAGAGCAGGTCGGCGACAACATTGTCTCTGCCTGGGGTGAACTGCAGGCTGAAGTTGTACTGGCGGAGGCGGTCAGACCAGCGGTGCAGCCTCAGGGGTTTGTGGCCTGTCCCAGATGTGGACAGCAGCGCTGTCAGGGCCTGATGATCTGTCCTGAGGGTGAAGGAGCGGCCATAGAGGTAGAGGTGCCACCTTTCACAAGCCCAGATACAGGCTAACGCCTCACGCTCACCCACGGAGTACCGCTGCTCGGTCAGGTTGAGGGCACGGGAGGCGAAGGCAATGGGCTTCTCCACACCGTTCTGGGTTTGAGACAGCACGGCCCCTATCGCTGTGGCTGATGCGTCACAGGTCACAAAGGTGGAGCTGGAGATGTCGAAGTGAGCCAACACTGGTGGTGAAGTCAGTTGAGTCTTGAGATCACGCACAGCGTCACTGCATGCCTTTGACCACACCCATGGCTCGTCCTTACGCAGCAGCTGGCGCAGGGGGGCTGTGGTCGCAGAGTACTGGGGAAGAAACCTCAGGTAGTAACTTGTCATACCCAGGAAGGAGGCGACCTGGGCGGCCGAGCTGGGCTCAGGGATGGCCTGAATGGTGTCCACGTTGGATTGTAGTGGAGTTACACCGCTCGCTGACAGCCGGAACCCAACGAAGTCGATGGCTGGTACAGAGAGGACACATTTCTCAGCATTGAGAGTTAGCTTGTGCTTGGACAGGGCTGCGAAGACCATGTTAAGGCGCTTGTCGTGGATTTCACTGGTGGGCCCGTGTACCACTATATCGTCCAGATAAATGGCCACGCCCAGTATGCCAGCCAGCACGGAGACCATGATTTTCTGGAAGCAGCTAGGGGCGGAGCTGAGACCGAAAGGCATCCTGGTGTAGCGAAACACTCCTGCATGTGTCACAAAGGCTGTGAGGTTTCGGCTGCTGGGGTGGAGGGGCACCTGTAAGTACCCCTGTCTGAGGTCGAGCTTGGAGAACACCTCAGAGCCATAGAACTGAGCAGTGAGTTCTTCTGAGGTGGGCAGTGGATACTTATCAGGGACCACTGCCTTATTTACTGCACGTAGATCGACGCAGACACGCAGGCCCCCCGACTTCTTCTTAGCCACCACGAGGTTTGAGACCCAAGGTGACGCGTCCACCGGTTCAATGATGCCAGCTTCCAGCAGTTGTTGCAGCTCGGCGGAGACCCCATCACGGAGAGCCAACGGGATGCGGCGCAGTGGTTGGATGACAGATTTCACAGCAGGGTTGAGGAGAGGTTGATGGGTGAAGGCGGAGAGGCAGCCCAGCCCCATAAACAGCGATGGCCACTTCTGCTGCCAAGGTGTGGCGACAGTCAGGATTGCTGCCCCCCTTGTGTCTAAGAGGGAAAACCCCAGAGCGGAGAATAGGTCCAGGCCCATCAGGTTGGCCCCACGGCGTGCCACATGAAAAACTGCATTGGGCACCAGCTTGGTTCCATAGCGGACAGTCACTTGGAGAGAGCCAACCAGATCGATTTTGGAGTCACCATACCCACAGAGGACAGCTGAGGGTGCGGACAGTGGCAGTGAACCGAAAAATTGACTGTAGGTATCAACATTCAGGAGAGACACACTTGCACCGGTGTCCAACAGCAGGGGGATGCACACATCATTAATGTTGACTGTGCATGATTTGAATGACACTGGCCCAGAGCTCACCTTGTGAATGATGGCGGTTGAAGACTGGGGGGTGTGGCCCTCTGACCCAGCCGGGGAAGATCGACAGACGTTGGCAAAGTGATTGTGCTTACCGCAGCTACGGCATGTCTGGCCACGGGCAGGGCAGTTCTGAGCCCTTGAAACATGAGACCGAGACCCACAGTTACCACAGGACTGTTGAGGGCGGGGCCGAGAACGCCGTCGTTGCAGTTGCAAGACGTCCCCAGTGGAGTCGGCGCCCGCCTCGCTCTGGCTGGGTTGCGTCCCGAGGGGCAGCCGTGAGTAGAGGGAGGAGTCGTTGGCAGCTTGACTGGAGGTGGCCACTTGCTGTGTATTTAGCATAGCAGCACACTCAGCTGCTCCCTCAACCTGTAGTGCGATGGTAATTGCTCTGGACAGCAGCAGATCGTCTTTTTCCAGCAGGAGAGTCTCACGCACCTTTGCGTTGTTGGTGTGTTCGATTAGCTGGTCGCGAACCATCTCGTCCTGAAGCGCGCCAAACTTGCATGAGCTAGCTAGCCCTCGCAAATTAGCTACGTACTGCCGCACAGACTCACCAGGCAGTTGGTGTCGCTGACGGAATATAAATCGCCGAAGGAGGGCACTCTGTGGAGCAGCGAAATGGGTGCTCATAAGTCCCACAGCTTCGGCAAAGCTTGTGACGTTCCCCAGAGTCCCGAGCACACGATGACCCTCTGCTCCCAAGCAGTGAAGCAACAGAGCCGTCTTCCTAGCCTGGCTCACGTCGTCGAGCCCTGAGGCGATGATGTAATTTTCAAAACTATGTAGCCAGCGAGTCCATGGTACCGGAGGCTCGCCAGGTAATGCCAGGAAGGGGGCAGGTGGTGGGAGAGAGATATCAGCCATCCTCGTCGCCAATATTGTATTTAGAAATCACGTCAGGACACAGCGCTGTCGCTCGACACAACCTCTCCGTGGCATTCTTTATTTAGACTGACACAGCATCAAAGGCAGACCCGATCAAACAACCCAGAGCCCGCAGGCATCACCAATCGATCCCAGCACAATAGAACAGCACCAAATCAAATGCAGCACTGTCGATGTGTGCATACATAACAGAGCCGACTTCGTAGGTTCTTAACTGCGTAGCTTTTACTAGCGTTCATCCGACATACAACCTTCATAACATGCGCTTCCAGCTTCCTGTATACGTCACACGCACTGCACGTACACCCGTGAGTAGGTCAAGTTAAACACGTGACCTTTCATTCATTACAGGCCTCCTTCCTCTGCTGCTGCAAGTACGTCCATACTGTAACGTGCATGGATGAGAAGACACGCTGGCCGCTGGCTCGCGGGTCTGACCCTTTAGTCTAGCGGTTAGCGATGTCTCCTGCGGTGCGGGCGACACGGGTTCGCTTCCCGGCCGCGGCAGTTCCTGTGGTTGCGTTGTCCCCCGAATTCGCTACAACTCTTTCGTCTGCGTGATGAACTGCCTGTGCAAGACGATTACGTTTTCCGAGGCGTAAGACTCATCGTCCCTGTCTCACTGCGTCACACCCTGGTTGGGCTGGCTCACGAAGGCCACCAAAGCATTGTGGGAACTTAACAACGAAGTCTACTGGTGGCCAGGTATGGATGACCTGGTGAACACACAGAAGAGTTGCCTCTTGGGCCAGTCTTCAGACAAGACTGCTGCTCCCTCTGCTGCGCCGTTACAACCCGCACTGTTTCCATCAGTGCCATGGGAAACGCTTAGGCATTGACGTGGTTGGTCCTTTCGAGACTGCTGCTTGGGACTGCTGCTTTGCACTCACACTGACTGACTATCACAGTATGTGGCCTGAAGTAGCATTCACGGCCTCTGCTACTACTGCAAACATCATTGCCTTTCTTACATCAGTCTTTGGTAGATTAGGTAATCCACGTACCATCGTGTCTGATAATGGGTCTCGGTTCTTGTCCGCGGAATTCGCCGCATTCTTAAAAGACCGTGACATACAGCACGTCCACACTTCAGTGTACCATCCAGTTGCAAATGAGCAACTGAACGCTTTCGCCGTATACTCCAGCCATGCATCCTGTCCGCTATCCTGCAAGAGAAGCCGTGGAAGACTACAGTCACAGACTTTCTACGAGCGCACCGCGCTACTCCATATGCCACCACCGGAGTGTCCTCGTTCGGGCTACTACATGGTAGGAAAATACGCACACGCCTCAGCGTTCTCGCCCCACCACTGACGAACGCCGACTCTGATGCGCTTCGTCAGTGTCCTTTCGTCCGGGAAAAATGAAAGCCTACACTGACTCCAGACGTGAAGCACGATAAACTGTTTTCAAAGAGGAGGACATAGTGTGCATAAGAAAGCCCACACATGTTCTTAAGGCACACCCACAATACACTCAGCCGTTGCAGATTAGATAGAAAATTGGCCCACGCACTTATCTATTGGCTGACGGTAAGAAATGGCATGCATCCAGTCTAGCTAAAGGTCATGCACTTGCTTTGCCTGACAAATGCACGAGCTCATCGCGGGATCTACCGAGTCACTACTTCTCCGTTCCTGAACAAGACAACACTGAAGCCATGAACATTTGCACGAGTTCGTGTCAGATGACCGCCTACTTGGATTCAAGACTATGTGACTTAAGCACACGCTCTACTATAGTTGCGCTTACTTTAGTCTACACACACCATTTATGTACGCGTTCATGTACCATTTATACATTCCCATACCTTTTTATACATACTGTAACGAATTCGGGGGCAACCACAGGAACTGCCAAAGCCGGTACGCGAACACATATGTCCCGCACCGCGGGAGACACCGCTAACCGCTCGACTAAAGAATCCGACCCGTTGGCCAACGGCCAACGTGCCTAATTATCCATGCACGTTACAATACTTTTTTACAAACGTGTTGCTTAATTTAACCTTTTGAAAATGTTCATTGGACATTGAAAGTGAATCATTCCACAAATTTCAATTGATGCTTAGTGTTAAACGATATGATGCTCAATTTTTATTATTCTATTCCTAATGTTATTAATGATATTTTAGAATGTTAACAGTATGCTTCTTTTTATTATTATTCTCATTCCTAGCGATAACGCTTTATGGTATTGAATGCTGAAGATATAGGTTATGCACTTATTTTTAGTTATGAATTCTATCGCTAGCTATGCTAGGTTCTGTTAACGGCATAGTATTGTAGCGAATTCAGGGGTCGGCTCGGGGAATCGTCGACACAGCCGGGACGCGAACCCGTGGCTCCCACACTCACAACCCTTCGTGCTTACGCCCAGGATGGCTGGCCTGCCAAGGTGGATGACAGGCTGCTCCACTACCATAAAGTCCATGACGAGCTCTCCTGCTGGGGGCAGGTGTGCCTCTCCCATGGCCACCGCGCCATTGTACCAGAGGCTGTAAGGACCAGGGTGCTGCAAATGGCGAATGATGGGCATCTCGCGGTGGTCAAGGTGAAGCAGCGCTGCCAAGACACCGTGTGGTGGCCTCACATAGACTCTGACGCAGAGGAGCTGGTGCGTAACTGTACCTGCTGCCTTCTGAGTGGGAAAACCGGCCAGCCTACCACAGCATCCCTCCCAGATCAGCCACTGTGGAGAGCTCCATGGGGCACCTGCGCATGCCCGCTACTTGCTGGTCGTGCATGACCTTCACTCGAAGTGGCCAGAGACCATCGAACTGGGCTCCATCACCTTACACACCATCACCGACCACCTCAACAAGCTGTTTGGGCGCTGGGGCCTGCCCAGTGTCATCACGACAGACAATGCACCCCAATTTGCCTTGGCGGAGTTTCTGTCACTGTGGTCCATCAAGCACATCATGACAGCAGTGTACCACCTGGAGAGTAACGGAGGGGTGAAAAGACTGAAGAAAACTCTCAAGAATGGAATTCGAGCCTGTCTGGAGGAAGGGAAAACCTTCAGCACTGCACTCAGCCAAACTCTCCTGACCATCCGGGCATCCAAGCACTCCACCATGGGGGTGACACCGGCTTTGCTCATGATCGGGCGGGAACTAAAGCAACCACTGGACCGCTTGAGAGTCGAGCCAGCCACTGCACACGAGAGCCCAGGGCTCCAGAAAGCCAGAGCTCAGGTCCGAAGCTCACAGGCCCAGATGAAACAGAGGTTTGATGCCTCCCGCCGAGTACAGACTCCCTCTCTCTCTGTGGGGGACTGGGTCAGGATCAAACACGCCCACCGCCAGAACAAGCTGCGGCCATGCTGGTTGGAGCCCCATCAGGTGACTCAGCAGCTGGGACCGGCTACCTACAGACTGGACGATGGGACTCGTTGGCACTCAAACTGCCTGCATAGGGTTGTAGCCCCTACAAACCCTGCATCATCCCTGTCCCCAGCTACTGCTCTCAGTTGGCAGCCCAGACTGGAGGCAAACCGGGTGAGTGGTAACCCACCACCATTGCCAGGCCCTGCTCCCCAACCTGCTCGCCCTCAGAGGGTGAGGGTTCCGCCTGTCTGGCACAGGGACTATGTTACGAATGGTTAAGGGACATCTAGGGTAGGGACTGATATGTTATGTCACTTTCTCAAGGGGGGTGGGCGGAGAAAATGTTATATCTGGTTAGGTAGTGTTATGCCCGAGTCTGACTTGTATGGCTAAGCACTAGCAGTTACTGTGTCTTTAAAAAGAGCAGGGGGCAGTGTGAATTACGGCAAGGTGGAAAGTGTCGTAAGTTGATGTTGGTTAAGTAACGGTTATAAACGTGGCTCCCGGTGTCGTCATTGACTGAACATAATACACAACACACATCCAAACATAACAACATTCCAAAAGCATTTGAATATGTTCAGATTCACCTGTCAACAATAAAATACCATCATTAGCAGCAAGGACTAGGGTGATAAATCTAGTGGGCTATGACGTGTAATTCCAGTAACACCCCAACTGTAGCTGTCGTGTATATATACGTAATCAACCCCAGTCCCGGAGTATGAATCCAGGGTTGAAATTCTTTCCCAGTACTACACCCCTGAACAGGGTTGCAGTAATCCGATTACAAATGCTGTTCTTTTACTGTAAAGTTTACATATACATATGCCTTCTTCATTGCTTATGCACCAAATATATCCTTCTTTTGTGAGCAGCTGAGCATCTGTTTCCGTAGTGTAGTGGTTATCACGTTCGCCTAACACGCGAAAGGTCCCCGGTTCGAAACCGGGCGGAAACATGTGTTGTGACCATTTTCTTTTCTCCCGGTCACACAAAGGCAGTAAAACTGAAGCACGGCATTGGCGTTTTCCTCGGAAAGAATTGAGCTTTCGTCGAAGACGTGTGATTTTTTTTTTTTTTGTTGCGCAAGTTAAGTATCCTGCTTTAGTAACGTCCTAACCCATTTACCGGGCAGGACAAAGTCTACTTTCAAATGTGTAATTTGTGATATTGGGCTATACAAAGAAAATTGACTTGACTTGGCTTTTGTATAGAAGTAGCTAGTGTAATGGGGGGTGTGGAAGAGAGGTGAAGAAGAGAGTGCAGGCAGGGTGGAGTGGGTGGAGAAGAGTGTCAGGAGTCATTTGTGACAGAAGGGTATCAGCAAGAGTTAAAGGGAAGGTTTACAGGATGGCAGTGAGACCAGCTATGTTATATGGTTTGGAGACGGTGGCACTGGTGAAAAGACAGGAGGCGGAGCTGGAGGTGGCAGAGTTGAAACCAAACGTTTCAGCAACATCCTCAAGGCACAAGGTCTTTCTAAACTCTCGGCGAGTCACTCAACACCCCACAATCCAGAATCATCTGAACGACAACAAAGCTCACTCAACTCATAGGAGCATTAATACTGTTGATGATTTACTTACTGCCTTGAAACAAACGGAATGTTTTCCAGTGCATAGAAATAGAAACGTTTCTATTGTCCTTTAAGTGGAACTGCCAGAATCACCAGAGGGATTTCATTATGTTTAATGGGCTCTCGGCTTCCCATGACCATAGCCTGTAAATACCCAAATACAGACATGTGAGTGAATGTGACATAAGAACAGATTCCGGTTTGATATTAGATTAGCTACGGTGCTGTCGGCTCAGCAAGTGGCAGAAACAGGAGCTGCGCAAAAACCTGCATCACTGCGGCTGTGATGATAAACGTCAGATATCTACCATGGCCAAATTAAATCCAAAATATATAATATGCAACTTCTATGGCCAAAAATAAAACTGGACAAAGATAAGACGAGGAACATAAAACGTTTCAAAACATGATGGAAACATGAATTTGGCTGTGCGTGTGTGTGTGCGTGAGAGAGAGAGAGAGAGAAATCAATTCCTTCATCTGTAGTGAATGACTAACACACCTGGGTCCTGACTTCTGCTCTCGCGTCTTCATTTTTCTTCATTTTTCTTTCGGCAGCGCCAGAGGAATGCCACCAATGTCGTACTTTTTTAACAATCATGTCGAACTTCAGCAGTATGATGACTGATTGGACAGTTGCGGCAGCACCTGAGCCAATCAGCTCTATCCACTGACATGCGCTACCCAGTGGGGGGGGGGGGGGGCAGAGACATCGATTGGTTTAATGTCTCCCAGCAACTTTCTTTATATATATATAAAAAGGGATTCGCGGGGCCCTACGCAATTTCCAATTCAGTAATGTATGTAATGTATGAATTCTGAGTACATTTTTGTTGTTTGTTTTTTGTTGTTTGTTTTTGGAGGGGGTGTCCTTTGTGTTACAAGGCGCCTTTCCTTTGTGTTAAGGCAGAGAGAGCCGGGGCAAAAGTATGTCACTGTATTCCAATACACATGAGAATGAAGATAAAGCTGAAGACTAATGCTGTTGGAGAGACTCACACTCACAGGACGCCGGGCCCTGGGCGCCATGTTGACCGTGTCTTGTTGTTAATGCCCGAAATTAGCCTCTAGATGGCGCCATAGAACATGGATAGGAGACAGGTAAACACAGTTGCGTTCTAGATGGCTTCCTGTACTTGTTTAAAAGGAGTTATTCTGCAGACAGTTACTTGCCTGCTCTTTAGCGCCTCTCATTACCTCCTCGTCTAATGACGGAAACACGCTGCTATCCGGAGCTGGACTGCTGAAATTAACAGCCTGTTCAGGGCGCTGCACCCAACTCATTAAAGTGTCTGTCTGGCTTCAGCCACTCCTCACCCGTTCGTGAATAGATGCCTTTTACGTTTGTTCGCAGCTGAAAACTCGGATTAATCTGGGAGTTTATTGCGGCTTTCAGCTGCATTATCTCACAACGACCAAAAAAATAAAGCTGACCGAATATGCACCGTGCTCTGCAGAAGGAGGAGTCCCTGCAGGCTGGTGTTCATAGCGTGCTGACGCGAGTGCAACCAAGGCGCTGCGTGGACGTAAGGAAAACCCATTTAAACAGTCCTTTAAAAAAGATGGTCGGGAGTCATGCAAAGTTTTATGCCATAAGTGCGTGAAAACGTAGAAAAACGTCGTAATGGTCCTTTAACTAGACGAGCATCTCTTGAATAAAACGTCCTATACAAAATGGAACACGACAGGCTATATTCAACTGACGCTGTAAACGCTCATGTGAAATATTACTGGTATTTAGTTTGCTATATAGTTTACTGTACAGCTGCGATGTCATCGGGGGATTAGCTCAAATGGTAGAGCGCTCGCTTAGCATGCGAGAGGTAGCGGGATCGATGCCCGCATCCTCCAACTTCACGTTTTGCTGAATGCAGAGTTTATATTGGTCATTTTGTCTGTATACTGTTAACAGGATCACTGTTTTGCTGCAGTACTAGCTTAAAGGGTTTCACAGATATATTGTTGGGGCTTGGCAAGCAAGCGATTTCTTTTTGTAGTTTGAGTTTATTGTGTGATGATGGTTGGAAAGAAGAACATTTTATTCTCATTCATGAGGTTGTATTTACTAATAACAACCATTCATTTATTTATTTTTATTTTTTTGTTAGTCACATATTTAGGAGCTCACTTGTTCAAAGGCTTAATTGAATGTAAATACCGTTAGATACAGAGGAACACCAGGCTTCCTTCAATCCAAAAACACCCAATACATTTTGACCAATACGTGCAAAAGTGTCCTTAATGTATCATACACAGATACAGCATATACAATCTCCTCTGTCTTGCACAAATCAATCAATTAATTAATCAATCGATCGATCAAGCAGGATCATGGTCAACTTTATTGTCATTATACAAAATTGTATAATGAAATGAAGTAGTACGCCCTCCAGTGCTACACCGTCCATAGAAAGAAATAAATAGCAAAAGGAAAACATAAAACACACAGGGTTAAACGTGCCAGTGTGTGGTGACCCACATATATATAACGAGAGACATTCACCTAAGAGGACGGTGTACCTTTAAGGGAAGAGGCGAAGGGGTCAGATAATGCACTTCCGCTTCCGGTTCACGGTTCAGTGTCGTTGTCGAATGTATGACGTGCTAAGTTGGAGCTAGTAAACTACCTCGACTACGTCTACTCTCACGTCTCCTGTCTCGTTGTTTTCTAACTCCACAAGTGGAACGGTCCATTTAAATAAAATAAGGTGCAGCCATGCAGCCTAGAGCTGAGCCACGTTTAGCAGTCACACAGTGTGGTGGTGCAGCACCGATGCTCCTGACGGGTTTTCCAAATGCTAGAGAGGCAGAAGGTCCATGGCCGAGGTGGGTTCTGTCCTTTAAGATGTCCGTGTCTGGTAGCACAGTGCCAGTAATATTCTGGCAGGTTTCTAATCAACTGCTGCAAGGCCTTGCAATCTCTGGCCTTCCAGCTTCCATGCCAGACTGTGAGTTCAGTTAATCAGTTAATCAATCAGTCATTATAATGCATGTTGTACCTGAAAACGCAATGCAATGTCCTTTATATAAAGTGAAAGCACAGTTCATAAGAAATTAACGATGAAAGGAGAAAATCAACTACTGCTACTACTGTTAGCTGCTCCCACTAGGGGTCACCACAGTAGATCATCCGTTTCCATCTCTTCCTGTCCTCTGCATCTTCCTCTGACACACCAGCCACCTGCATGTCCTCCCTCACCACATCCATAAACCTCCTCTTTGGCCTTCCTCTTTCCCTCTTCCCTGGCAGCTCAATATTCAGGATCCTTCTTCCAAAATACCCAGCATCTCTCCTCCACACATGTCCAAGCCATCCCAATCTTGCCTCTCTTGCTTTGTCTCCAAACCGTCCAACCTGAGCTGTCCCTCTAATATAATCGTTCCTAATCCTGTCCTTCTTCGTCACTCCCAGTGAAAATATTAGCATCTTCAACTCTGACACCTCCAGCTCCGCCTCCTGTCTTTGTCAGTGCCACTGTCTCCAAACCATATAACATAGCTGGTCTCACAACCATTTTGTAAACCTTCCCTAAGAAAATAAAAGGAATAAATAAGAAAGAAAGGATACAAAACTAAATAATAAAATAGATGAATGAATAGCAGGAGTCAGTGTATTTCATGCAATGAGAGATTGAACACAGTGTCAGCTGAGCCAAGCGGGTCTTGTGTCATCGTGCCATACACCAGGGGTGGAGAGACGTGGCATGCAGTCGCTCCTGAATGGGAAGGTGTGGCTGCATTCAAGGGAGGAGACGGAGGAGCTTTTTATTGCAGGAACCCTTCTAGGGCCCTTTGCTGCTGAAACGTCAGAGACTTGGAGACACAAGACTTGCATCTTCAGATCCTAAACGCCAGTGAGGTGAAACACAAATCACTCACTATAGCACGCCGTCCTGGACTCCAACACCAACCATGTGGTACCCGTATGCCATCCAGCTAAAGACACAGATGCAGATAAAAATATTGACACATGCACTTACACATACAGAAACACACATTCTTAAACCTTTATTTTCTCGTGAGAAACCATTGTGAGGATCCTTCATTCACATTGGTGTTGAGTTACAGATACATACACATAGCTTCTCCATGGGTTGTCACCTTGTGGTGGTGGAGAAGCTTGCGTGGTCCTGAGATCCTGAGAGCAATGCCGTCTGGAGCTATGCTCCTGGTAGGGTCACCCATGGCAGTAAGGTCAAGGGCGAGGTCCCTGACAAAGAGCAATCCAACCAAGACCTCAACGGTGGAACAGGCGGAGGATGATGGCTGACTTCAGGGAAGCATCACAACGGCTGGGAAGGCGGATAGATGAAGGCCGCAAGCAGAAATGAGCCCCCAGTCGTCTTGGACTCCATGCCACTGGATCCTGACCCAGAGCTGTCAGGGACCGTGTGGTGGCTGTCTGTGCACCAGTCTCAACACATTAAACAAAGTCACGCACAGGCGTCCTCCAGAGGACAGTCATACTCACTTCCAGGGACCGCCGATGATGATGGTGACATACACAGACACATAGAAACAGAGACATAGACACACATATAGGTACAGACAGATCCAGGTACAGGTACAGGTAAAGGTACAGGTACAGTGCAGGTGAATGAACTACACTATTTGAATGCTAGCGGGGTCTGATAGGAATTAGTGTCGTCTTCTACTATGCTGTATCTTGTGTCGTTGTGTCCCTGAATGTCTATTTGTAATCGAGAGACTGAAAAAAAATCCTTAATAGAGACATTAAAGAACTGATCTGTCCATCACAGAGAACAATGTGGGTATTTCTGACCCCAAGGAGAGTTTCTTAGTACACTGTCTTTCTTCCTCCCCCTCTTCTTCTTCACTACATCCTACCAGGGGGGTAACACGGGGGAAGCAGAGGGGACCAGGGAGTAAAAGAAGAATAAAATAGAAGGAGCAAGGAAACCTGCCGACTGTTAATGTGCTTCTTTACCGGTGGAGGTCTGATGGCTGCAGTGGAGGAGGAGGAGGAGGAGGCCCGGACATCGTTCTGACTGCCCAGCTCAGTCTTCTCTTTAATGCATTGCTTATAGAGTTTTACAGCTATGTATGTTTTCATGTCGTGTCATTTTTGTTTCATCTCAATAACAAAGAAACAAAACCCGCATTGTTTTATGTTTTACTTCAACTTTACTGGGTGGTACATAAATCTACACGTACTGGCAGTTTGTCTTGGTGGGATGCTCACCATAAAGACGCACTCACACTGTTTGAAATAAAAAACCAACAGTATAAAAACAACATACATGAAGATATGTGAATATCTAGTTTGAAACTAAGCACACAACCAAGTACAAACTTTCACAAATGGGTCGTTTTGCCTCTCATCTCAGCGAGGGACATCGGACAAGATGGCAGCACTGGTATCAGTCTCCAGGTCACAGAGGAAAAGGGGGATGAAATAGAGGAAAGAAAGAGATTTTCCGGACCTTTGGGACACTTCTGTGGACTTTGGCAGAGAGGGAAAATATTGTGGATGTTAATACGCTTCACATGTGCTGAATTACAGTGAGGATGTTTTCTGTTGCCTCACTTGTGTGCGTTTTCTTTCAAATCCATCTGATGTTGAACAAAGTATCCGAAATGCCACATTTTGCTTTATGTGAACCAACTGCCAGTGTACTTAAATGGCACCTATAAAGGCATAAAGATCAAGATCGCTGGTCTCTTTTCCCTGGAGGCTGCAACCTGCAACCTGTGGCCTGCTCCTGCTCCTGCTCCTGCAGCAGAAGCAGCCTGCACCAAGCACTTCCCTCTCACACACAAGCAGCAGTGCAGCCGTCGTGTCCAACAACTTAAATATGGCTTTTCTATGACGGTGACTTCAGCTGTCAACTCAACAAAAACAAACAAAAAACAAAAAAACAAAACAAAACAAAAAAACATCAATACAACAATAATCTTTTCTTGCCCTGGAAACACCAAACAGTATTTTTTTTAATTTAATTTAATTTAATTTTTTGCACACCGGAAGAGGCTGAAAGTAGAATACCATGAGTCAATCACAATAAAACGAAAAGCTCCTGCACACTATTTTCTTCATTTGAAAAAACACCATTCAAACACGGTTCGACCTCAATAAGTCTCCATCGGTCAAAATAATTTATAACAAGACATATGCCTGATGAAAACCCGGAAACGTCATTTAGTAAAATCTTTCCTTGCTCTGGAAATACACATGGATGTTGTTATTGCTTGTTTAGTCTATGTACTCTAAGGTCTCTGATTATTTTCACTCCAGTAATTAGAGTTAGAAAAGAAGGAGTGAACGGGACTGGGTGTGCAGGCTTCGGGACAGACATGTGCTTTCACTCATTGCTAGCGGAAACGCCATATAAGGTCAAGGAAGTGGGAAGCCACCGCGCTATGGCGTGTCGCGTGAAGCCGCAGTTTCCGGCAATGGCGGATCACGGAACTCCCAATAAATGACTTGTTGACTTTAAAGCAAAGTTAACGGAAAAGAGACGCTGATTAACCGTCGCCGGGCTTTCGCACCAGTCGGGGTTAGACATCTCACGGAAAGAAAACGACACCTTATTTTTACCGTGTTTCCCCCCCGCTTCGCTGACAGCTTTTGCCCAAATATGGGCTTCCTACTCGCCATATTTGGAAATGTACGTCACGACAGGAGGCTATATAAGCGTGGGAATCCTTGTTACATCAAACCGCTGAGCCAAAGTTCAAGTCTGAGCGGTCTGAACTCTTCACATGTGGAACACGGGACCAGACGGGACGTTACAATCACAATAGGCGACATTTGATTTGTCCAGAGCCCCTCTGCACTACATTTCTTCATGCATAAAGCGGTCCCAACGAAGTTTGATTTTTTTACATATAGTCCCCAAATTACAACTACAGTGCTGCAAAGGTGATTTTGGTCCTGCCAAGGGGGGGAACGGACCTGCAGAGACGTCCAGCCTTGGCTTCCCCGCAGCATCAAAGACCGCAGCAGCAGCAGCACGGGGTCTCCCCCGCGGCTCCCCGGACATCAGCGGCAGGTGACCCCGCGGAGAGAGGCTCAGTCCGCCTGCGGTCCTGTTCACAGGACCCGGTTCCCTCCTCCGACGCGGCCAGCGCCTCCGTCGGCGCTACTCCACGCGGCCAGAGCCGGGAGATGGCCGCCACCAAGGCTGAGCTGCTCCTGCCCACCGTGCAGGTAGGGTGCGACCCCCTGGCCGGCCTTCCTCCGACCCACTCCCCGCTGCTGGACGCCTACCCGCGGCTGGAGGAGCTGCAGATGCTGCTGCAGAGCGCCGCCGCGGCGGGAGGCGGCCCGGCGGCGGACGGACATGGACTTCATAGCGGAGACTTCTTCGACTACGACCGCCTGGTGGGAGGTGAGGACCGGGTCCGCTCGTTGTTGCGTGCTGGGCTTAGCGTGCCGATGGCGGCTGGTAGAAAGACGTCGTGTGATGATGTTTTGAGGTTTTACAAAGCGATGGTCTGTGGTTAATAAGAGCATGGGGTTTATGTTTGAGAGGCTGAGACCTCAGCACCACAGAGCCCAGATGCACGTGACTGGTGATGCAAAAGATTTCGAAATTATTTGTAGCTTAATCGATTCATAAATAAGCCAGTCATGAATAGTGGTGGATATGAAAAACGTCCTCAACTTGTCAAAACTTATTAAGAATACAGCCACTTGTATTACACCACAACTACCTAGATTTCTACTGCTACTGCTACTACTACTACTGCTACTACTACTACTACTACTACTACTGCTGCTGCTACTACTACTACTACTACTGCTGCTACTACTACTACTGCTGCTACTACTACTACTACAACTACTACTACTGCTACTTTGTAATGAATAAATAAATAAATGTATAACTGTCAGCTGTCATCTGCAACAAAGCTGGCCATATATGTATGCCTGCCTGCCTGTCTGTCTGTATGTCTGTATGTCTGTCTGCCTGTCTTTCTGTCTGTCTGTCTACCTGTCTGTCTGTCTGTCTGCCTGCCTGCCTGTCTGTCTGTCTGTCTGTCTGTCTGTCTGTCTGTCTGTCTGCCTGTCTGTCTGCCTGTCTGTCTGTCCGTCTGCCTGTCTGTCTGTCTGTCTGTCTGTCTGCCTGTCTGTCTGTCTGTCTGTCTGTATGCCTGTCTTTCTGTATGCCTGCCTGCCTGCCTGTCTGTCTGTCTGTCTGTCTGCCTGCCTGTCTGTCTGACTACCTGTCTGTCTGCCTGTCTGTCTGCCTGTCTGTCTGACTACCTGTCTGTCTGCCTGTCTGTCTACAGTATCAGACTGCTGCTGTCAGTGTTTACCAGAGTGACAGTGAGCGGTGGATTTAACAAGTTTTCGCTTAATAACAAGATAATTTTCACTCGAGCAGAACTTATCTGCTAGTTTCCCCCCCGTCTGTCTTTCTCTCTGACACACAGACGTACACTTTCACAAACGTTTTCTGTCTCACTTTTTCCCTCATGTCCCCCCTTCTCTCCATGTCTCTGTCTGTCTCCCTCCCTCTCCAAAACCTCTTCTTCCTCCCTGGCCTTCACCCTTGCTGTTTTGTTGTGGCTCGGTAAAGTTCTCTTGTTTTACTCACACACACACACACACACACACACACACACACACACACACACACACACACACACACACACACACACACACACACACACACACACAGAGTAACCACGCCACTTTGAATGAAAGGAACACGAACTGTGCTTCTCCTCCTCTTTCCTCCCTCTCTCGTTCGGCCGATCTGCCTGGCTGTTGTTTGTGTTGATGTGTAAATCACACCAATTAAAATGTTGCCTCGTCTATTAATTGTTGTGTGTTCGTCAGCACCGTGTGAGCTATAATAAGGTTATCTCTTTTATTCTTTGCTGTCGCCATGACCTCACATCTCATCTGACCTAACGTAATCTAATTAGCTCTAATCTAATCTAATCTAATCTATACTAACCTACGATAAATCTGTGACTGTCACTCCCATCCGTTCACCGTCTGACTTGAACGTTTTCGTTTGTGATGCAAAAAAAAACCCAACCGAGTGAGAACAAAAGTGTCTTTCAGGCTATCAAAGCATTTCTAATGTCATTTCTTCTGTCTGTCTCTGTGTCTCCAGACCTCCTCCCGCAGCTGTCGGCCGGCTGTGGAGACACCAAAGGCCTCCCAGATCTCCACGGCTTCTCCTCTTTCCCCTCCCGCCTTCCCCCTTTGGCCTACAGCGGGCGCTTCACCCTGGAGCACGCCGCCGCCGCCAGCACCGCCACCACCGCACCCGCCGCCGCCGCCAACACCGGCGGGGTCGGCGGGGGCCTGTGGCCGGAGTCGTTCCTCAGCCTGGTCACAGGGCTGGTCAGCATGGCCACGCCCTCTTCTGTCACCTACAATTTCTCCTCCCCGCCCTCATCGCTGGCGTCGTCACTGCAGCCGGCCCAGGGCCCCGTCCAGATGAGCAGCGGTTCGGGGGACGTCACGTCCATCTTCTCTGCAGCGCAGACGTTTCCCCCCGCGGCCGGCTCTGACACCCAGGTTCCTCCTCCCGATCCCCAGCCGGCGTCCCGGGCCTTCGCCGCCGCATCACCCCCACCACTGTGCCCTCCGCCTCCTCCATACCCCAACCCAAACCCGAGGCTGGGCCTCCAGACTCCCTCCATGTTCTCAAACTATCTCCTCCCCCAGCAGCAACAGCCGGAGCAGGGAGGTGAGCTCGGTGTGCCGGTCCAAGACCAGAAGTCCGCCCTGGGCCACAACATCCAGCAGCAGCCCCCTCTGACCCCACTGTCGACCATCAAGGCTTTCTCCTCCCAGATGCAGTCGCAGCCCCCTCAGAGCCTGCCGGTCCAGGAGGCCCCTGGCACCTGTAAGCCCGGCCGAGTGAGGCGGCTACCGGCCGGGCGGGCGTGCAAAACCCCCCCGACTGAGCGCCCCTACGCCTGCCCCGCAGAGGGCTGTGAGCGCCGCTTCTCGCGCTCCGACGAGCTGACGCGGCACATGCGCGTGCACACGGGCCAGAAGCCGTTCCAGTGTCGCATCTGCATGAGGAGCTTCAGCCGCAGCGACCACCTGACCACGCACATCCGCACGCACACCGGCGAGAAGCCGTTCGACTGTGGCGAGTGCGGCCGGCGTTTCGCCCGCAGCGACGAGCGCAAGCGGCACGCCAAGATCCACCTGAGGCAGAGGGAGAAGAGGACCTTTGCCTGCGCCTCCTCGTCCTCGGCTCCCCTCGCCGAGCCCCCTACCTCCTCCCCCTGCTCCTCCTACTCCTCCCCTTGCTCGTCATCTTACTCCTCCCCAGGTCACAACTCCTTTGCCCCGTCTCTCATCCCCTCCTCATCTTCCTCCTGCTCTTACTCCTCCCTCAGCGTCCAGGTGGGCTCCTCCTGTGCTGCCTCCTCCTCCTCCTCGCCGTCCCCCCGTGTCTATACTGCCTCCTCGCCCGCCCAGCTCTACATCTCCTGCTCTCCTCCGTCAGGAAGCCCTCAGATGGACCTCCCGCCGGACTCTGACATCTGCTGAATGGCCGACCTCTCTCTCGCCCTCTCTGATTTTCATTTCTCCTCCGGTGTACAGAATGTATGGAGGAGAAGAAGGAGACGAGAGAGCGAGAGCGAGAGAGAGAGAGCGAGAGAGAGAGAGAGAGAGAGAGACTTTGAAGTGTTTTTAAGCCACATTTCTGTTTTGTTGGAAAATTTGTATGGAGAACGACAGAAAACACTGGCCAAACAGAGACAAAAGCAGGAGAGTGAGACGGAAAATCAACCTGAGTCCGCGTGACTCAGTTTTCAGACTAAAAGAGAAAAGTGTTTTTGATTTTTTTGGGTTGTTTTTCTTATCAGGGACCGAGTTTAACAGCGTTGACAGTGGAACTGTCAGAACAAAAAGACGACTGGAAGAGGACCGTCCCTTTTCCTGACCCTTGCTGGCTTTGCCCCGCTGTGTCTCTTTGGCTGACTTGAAACTGAAAAGCCTTTCCCTGTCTGTCAGGGACTTACACAAACAAGCGCGGCCTGCTGGGTGACCAGAAGCTGGCGCTGATTCTTCCCGTGCCTGCACGGCTGCATGCGCGCTGGTTGACTGCTGCCCCGCCTTCGGGCCTTTTGCACAAAATACTTTTGTCTGTCCATTTACCGAGACCCTCGGGTCGGGGTCTGATCTTGTAAAGTTTGTGTGAGTGGTCAGTTGGCTCCATTTGATTCAAATCAAGATGAGTTACATGTTGAGGACTGTTTATCAGCAACACATGGATTATAATATACCTACAAGATATGCAAACACAAATGATACAGCAGGTTTTAGTCCCTGGGCCACCGACATTACCAGCAACCAAACAGTCCAGAGGTCAAGGGTCAGACCCACAGCACCCTGACAATAAATGTGAACAGCCTACCTGTTTCGGCCAAGCCTCTGTCATAAAGAGTCAAGAGAAGGTTAAATAAGAAACGAAACCGAAAATAAACGCTTCATTAGTGTCCCACGTTTCCTGCTCCAGACCCAACAAACTGAGGAGGGAGCTCCGACCCGTAGCAAGCAGAACAGAAAGCCCCTGCCCCATCAGCCGAATGCTCACAAACTATGGCTGGATTTGATACTCTGATTTCCCCAACGTGTCCCTCCGTCTGTCGGCGGGACTACAAACCAGGTGTGGCAGCCATTGTGGCTGGTGTGCCGTCAGCTCAGCAGTAAACATGGAACATGATAAAATGGATCCGGGGACCAAAGCTAACACAGACAGTCTAATGTGTTACAAACTACATCACACTATATGGGAACACTGTTGTACAGTCATATTGGTTGCCATGGACACATCAGCATCACGTCTGGTGAGGATGACTGGTAGTATTATGGAGCCTGATGGAGGGAAATCACAGATTTCTGTTTTAATCCAGCCCTCCAGACACTTTGATCTGGAAACCAAAATATAAATAAAGTGTGTTATATGGGAGTCTTTTACAGCTCAGAAACGTAGCTGGAGGGTTGAATATCATAAACGGTTGGATAATTTTGGGACGTACCATACTTAGCGTATGCACCTGTCGTTGCAACGATGAATGAGAGTCATAACCTCCATCTGCATGTAGATGAGCAGTACTTTAAAGCACAGAATGCTGGAAATAAGCCAACTTTCTTAGTAAACACCGCTTATCCCCTTGACCGGTGGACTCAGGCCTGTCACAGAGCAGACAGCCAGAGATGACGGGTCAGAAAACGGCACCTTAACAGTCCAGAATGTACCCGGCAGATAAAGGGAGGTTGTATTTTTTTCTTTTGTACAAACGAGAACCATGTGTATTTTGTACCTACATGCTGTAGTAACACACATGCACACACGCTGCGATGGTGTGTTGAGCTTTTCACCTACTGGGTAGGTATGGAGACTTAGTATCTGGTTTACATGCCGGTCTTTATTTGATGGGTTTCACACCATCTGTTTGTCTTCGTAGAGACACAAGATGTGTATCTCTGTCAGGATTATTACCTTTATACCACCCCTGTTAAAACGTGAATAAAACAGAACAATCTTACTCATGTTGTGGTCATCCATCCATCCACACAGCCATCCATCCATCCATCTATCCATCCATCCATCCATCCACACAGCCATCCATCTATCTATCTATCTATCTATCTATCTATCTATCTATCTATCTATCTATCTATCTATCTATCTATCTATCTATCTATCTATCTATCTA